>NC_065920.1:18010177-18184728 GCF_024586455.1 Bactrocera neohumeralis
TAGCTTCACTTTAAAACTAGCACGCGCAATATCCTGAAGGATCACCAAAGCAGCACAATTAAATCCCATTGATAAAGAACTTAAGCCTGCGCCAAAGACGCCAGCTATAAAGAGACCCGGTATGCCTTGCAGATGACCAACCGTATGCATTACATAGATCGGTAGTAATTGATCGTTATTCTGTAAGAAAATTAACTAATTCGATTGAGTACCATATAAATGGTAATGTAATATTTACCGAGATAAGTCCAGCGCTTAGTGGATCACAGTTTCGATAGTAATCAAATATCAATAAACCGGCAAAACAGCAAAACGAAATGAATATTATAGCACTGATCGCAAAAATCGTCATCGATTGCTGTGCTTTTTTCAATGTCGGCAGGGACATGTAGCGTTGAACCATCGTCTGGTTTACACTATTAATACTGGTCCAATAGAAAAAGCCACCAATCAATACAGCCCACAATGACTGTCTCTCATATAAAGATGGGTTTATACTGTAATAGAGAAATGTTACGTAGACTAGGAATTTATATAATTGTAGAATGATGTGAAAAGAAAGAAATCGTCATAGTGGTATTGCTGCAGTGGGATATGAACGCATTTATTTTTCATTCAACGATTATTTAGACTTACTTAGCAAATATGATGCGCCCACCTTCAGCAGCGTGCTGAAATACTGGTCCAAATCCACCTGCATATATTGTTCCAAGTAGGACGACAACTATAAGCCCAATAAACATAACCAATGTTTGCCATGCATCTGTATGGATCACAGCCTTAATACCACCCTAAAATTTATGTTTAGATAGTTAATTCATCCATATTCGTTAAGCCTAAAATGGTGGTTTTAAGGAGACAGGTAGACCGATTTACCCAATATTGAAAAAGGAACTAACTAGTACTAATTACAGTTATTAAATATTATTATTTGTTTCTGAAAATAATTGTAGATTCGTCACAATTCTCTGAAGTAGTACTGATCTCTTTCCTTTTGACTCTGTTAGTGTATAGTTTTGATTTTTTTAGTATAATCTTCTTCTTTCGATTGGCAACTCAACAAGAAAGGCGTTAATACTAAGTCGATAAGAAGGTCCATTTAATTACTATAATGTCCGCATGCGAGTGTCTCTTATTTAGTATATCTTTATATTAACCTCTTATATACTATATGTCTATATATTACCAATATTGTGTAGATCACTACAATTAAGCTGATGAAGCTACTAGTGATGTATACATTTATTCCAGTGACTACGGAGATAATATAAAAATATATTAATCAAACTTTTCATGTTGTCTTGATAAAATATAGCATTTTACTTTCATCTTACCTTGATTAAACGCTAATGAGGGCACATATAAAACTATTGGCAAGTACAACATCTGAAGCGAATGGTATAAATAATGATTTCAACATTTCGTGATCTAAACGAAGTATTTCTTTATACCTACCAAGTTAAAAGTAAACAGAACCGCGGCAATAGTCCGAACACTGCCGCCGAAACGAATTTCCAAATACTAAAAGTAAACGCAAATTTTTTGTTTGTAAATTTGAAGAGATGAGAGTAAATTTTTGAAAAGAGCTCGGCAACCTAAAATCAGGAAAATTTCTTTACATAATGAAGCAACCTTATATTTATGTATTATAAAAATATCCATGCTGTAAATCCTGGTTAAATTAGCTTTATACCATTGACAGAGGGCAGCGATTAATTCAGGAGTTACTGAAGATAAGTGCTTTGCTAACTCCCATTAATCCTCAAAATTTTAGAGAGTTAGCTGCATTTTCGTGGGCAACATTGTTAAAAGTGCCCAATTTTAATATATTGTGAATGAAAAACAAGCAATACAGACAGCTGTTTTCAAATTTTCAATAATAAAACAAGAAGTTTTATGTTATGATGCAGTTTGTAGAATAACGTGTTGATATGTTTTTGTAATAAAAAACGGTTTTGTAAAATTTGGTCGGCTAACAACCGCAATGTTTATCCTCTATCCATTTTCATTGAAAATATTATAAAAATGACAATCAGCTGTTTACGAGAGTTTCAAACTCGCATAGCTGCCATCTGTCACCTACAAATTTGGATCTGATTAAGTAAGCACTTAATCCGGCTTAAAACTGCCGTCTGTTAGGGCTATTACACAACATTTCAAGGATTGGTTCGACGAAGTTTTATTACGTGAAAATATATCTTTCCTTTCCAACCTAATAATCAAGTTTTGGTAGAATGATTTAAATATTTAAACTAAAGCATAATTTTAAGGATTTCCAAAATGTTTTCTGAAATTTCTAAATAAGGATGCAATTCTAAAATACTACCTTCTGCTTGAGAAAAAAATTATGCGGGGACAAACTTGATCATGATTTCTACGGAGTAAATCCTGCTTTTAGCACAATCCATCATATTCACGAATGTAACATTTTCCGTAAAATTAGGCTATTTGATTTCTCAGAAATTGTATACCTGGTATAATTTTGAAGAGGGTATACATTACACAAGAAGTAGATAAATGTACAAATTTATGATAAATTTTTGATAAGATTTTTTTTTGGCTATATTAGATTAATGTGTACATATGTATGAACAAAAATCTTTTGGGGAACTATAAAATGTTTATAACTGTAATCTGGTCATAATTATTTTGTAATCAGTCTTGTATACATACACACATACTTATATTATTTGAATGTGGATTTTTGTTGCCTAACAGTCGCCCCATTTTTACAATTCCTGCGAAATGGTATTTTAGTCCATCAAAAGAGGTCTTTTATTTGATGAAAAACTCTTAGTGTACGTACGCACCGTACCGGCCTAAAAATGCCTAAAAGAAACATATGTTTAAATCTAAAAGCTAAGAATACTTTTAAATATGAAAAGTTATTGATGATCTGACCCTCAGTCACAAATAAAATGATTAGTTTTAATAAAAAGCTATTTTATTAATATAATACAACAAAAAGAAAATACCCACCTCATAAGAAGAACTAACTTTTAACACGGAAAATACTGGCATATACACTTTTGACACCGTAATTGCCATCAAAATGATCGGTATAATGATGAACCAATATTGAGTTCCATAATTGTAGATTTCCGATGGTGTGCCCAGCATAGTTGCGCCAGAAATGTAGCTATTTTCATAGGAACAAATATTTTTTGTAAATCATTATGTTATTAAGGAAGCAAATCCTAGTATGAAGAAGCGAAGAGGCAATATAAGATTAATTTTTATGTCTAGTGCCCAAACCCACTTTACTTTCTTAGCAAACGTCATTAAATAATGGCATACTAACCTAGCAACAAGGCTCATTGCCACTGGAAATACTTTCATTTGTCTGGATCCCAGCATATATTCATTCATTCTTTTAGAACCAAAGTCGGGTACGTTATGATCGTTTGGTTCCTCATCGCGACTTGATTTAACCGGTTTCTTTCTGAATTAAGCAAGTTTAGTAAATATTTATTATTGATTTTCATTGTACGAGTATTTATTACCTTATGTAGCCAAAATAGATACCGATTCCTGTGGAGAACAACAAAAGCGCTCCAAAGACACAGTAGTCGGGAATTGAAAAATGAAATTGCGAATATTTTGCATAGTTGGAAGTCTGTAATAAGAAATGTAAATATTTCTATACATGACCTCAGTGAAAAAGTCATTATAATTAAATATGTGTTTAAAGTTAATCTGAGTAAATGAAATCAGTGTATGTATGATCTATGATCACTAGAGAAAACGTGAATCAAGATCACCAATTCCTGGTGCCAAATTTCATTGCGATATTTTTTTACGCTAACCGTTAGATCCTTTTGCCTTAAAACCCTCATTAATGTCAAAAATATGTTTTGTAAAGTCAAAACAGCTTATAATTCAAAATGTGGTTCTATGAGAAGTAGCCGTGGTTCAGTCCGAGTTTGATCGTATTTGACCATTAAATCATTCTTAATGAACGGTATGAGATCATTGTACCCTAAAACTTTTCTAAAAGTAAATTATTTTTGAAACATCTGTTTTCACCAAGTGTTGCGGAAATAAACCACCATTACGGAACCCCTCCTTTTCGATGTGTGGAACATAGAGAAAATGCAGACCGATTTTAACTATTTTCAAGCTGAATCAAGTGACTATTAGGATTAGAGAGCAAAAACAAATTTTAATCTTCGAAATCTCTTGATTTTTTTTTCAAAATATTCTCCATTGAGGGCTATATTATATTGTATGCGTTTAAACCAATTGTCGAAGCACTTTTGGTACTCTGATTGAGGTATCTCCAAAACATGCCTTTTGAACGCATCAACCGCTTCAGGTGTCGAAAACGTTAACCTCTTAGTTTATTTTTTACGTACGAGAATAAAAAGAAGTTATTTATTGCTAAGTCAGGACTATATGAAGGATAACTTATTAAATCGATGTTTTGAGTGCTCAAAAATGCAGTTGCTTCAGTCTATATGTGAGAGCTCGCATTGTCATGGTGATCCGTCTCGGGCGATTGACTTTCCAGATATATTGAAAGACAACTGGCAAAACAAAGGTCAAGTGCTAAACGGAATATACTGTTCTGCGTTGCTTTTGTAGTTTGGTTGTTTCAAAAAAAGCAGGTCACCATTCGCTTTGAATTGCTTCATGCGCGAACAATTCTACGACCTCGATTGAATACACCATACCATCGATTAACATTTTTACTTGATGGAGCTTCAATGTCAAAAATGGAATTAACTTCGCCGATACAGTCTTACTGAGTTAATCTGCGTTGCAAGTATAAAAAAATATTCGCGCAAAAATGTTTGAGATTTAATTCCATTTTTTGATCGAAATGAATATAAAAAGTTCCTGTAAACAACAAAAATAGCGCTCGTATGTCAAAACGTTCTGAGTATGTAGATCATCAAAAATTTCTAACTTTACAGTTTGTAACACTGCGGTTGTCAAATCCCGAAATATAAAGGCAAAGTAATATGTATAACACTAAGACTGTAATGAAAATTTGATAAAGTAATTCTAATGGTTTATCATATACTATACATATGCATATAAAAATACACCATTTTCTTCAATTGTATTTCTTATTTAACACAGCAATTAATGAAATGCTCAAATTAAAATTTATTTCGTTGATTACCATACGTCCTTGTATTCTAATATTTCTTACCCTGTTCTGCATTTTGAAGAATCAATAATAGCGACGATAAAAAGCTAGATTATATTTATTCATATATTCTCTGTATTTAAATTATTTTAGCACTATCAGACAACCGCTGCAATATCACTGAAATTTTCATACACTTCGCTTTGGCAAAATTTTAGCTAATAACTTCTTTTTTCTTTTCTTTTTTCTTATTAATTCTCTAACCAACTAGTTTGTTTAGCAAATTTATTGCACTAATTAAAATAGCTAATAAATAAATGTGATATATGACGAGAATATAGTATGTAGTATAGAGTGTCTAATACTTTGATGCTAATATTCTGTTTGATTAAAAAAAACTTTGATAAACAATGCTCACTAAATCTTGTTTAAATATTGATCAATGACAACTACGACAATATTCTTTTATCAATTGTTTCAAATTTATTGACAAGAGGACATCTTTCCCGAAAAAAATTTGGTTTTTTTTTTATAAAATTTCAAAATAAAGAAATCCTAATCTCGCAAAACCAAAAAAATTATATGAGCATAAAAAATAAAATTCAAAAATTATAATTTGAATATAATCGCAATCTTTGATAACAAATATGACACAATATTGCTTATTGTATTTATGGTCTTTATGGTATATGTCGACCGAAATAAATTAGTTTTATATACTTCCACACAAACCAGATACCAAAAATATACTAAGCTCATAATTGGAAGGAAGTCACTGAAGCAACTTTAAGTGTTTAGTGTGATATCATATCGCCTAAACTAGTTATTATGTGTATATAGGGTGTCTCAAAGTGATGGTTTTCAGCAACACGTAAATTATGTTCTTCTTTGAAGACCTTCACAGTTGGCGAAGTTAAAACAGTATTCCGACCTAATTTTATACGAAATTTTCGAAGTGCGGCCGCCAAGCTTTCCTTATTGTTGAAATAGTGTTCAATATGGAAGAGACGTTGTTCTATCGTATAACGCTCTATTTTTACTAAGCCTAAACTGTCGGTTTGCTTTTTGTTTTAGGGTACATGGCATGTTTAAATTTTGCGTTAATTTTAAGCCACCCTGTATTTAATTCCAGAGATTTTAAGCTCCGAGAAATGTGCTCTCATACAGCAAACATAATTTCATTAAATAGACTTCTAATACCACACTTCCTTTCAGACTTTTTTTTCTACTATATTCTTATATGTCTGAAAATTACTTCAATTATCCAACAAGTATTTAGTAGATATTATATTCAAATTGAAGCCTTTTAATACGAAGGAAATGGAAATGTAGTAAAGGTCGCAACTGCGGACGCTAGATTAATCAAACGCATCATAACTGCTGATGAGACGTGAGTTTATGAATATGACGTCGTAACTGTCTAACAATGTAGGGAGTGCCGCTCCAAAAATGAGTCGAAACCGGAAAACCAAAATTGGCTATATGGAGAATTGGATTAAGTCTTGACATGCTTGTATTAAATTTGTATTAAAATACGTGAAACGTGTCTTTGAAAATTTATCGAAATAAGATAACATTTTCCAACGCTAAAAATACCTCTATAGAACCTCCGCGGCTTTTATGCCAACATACCTGTTAAAAAATAACAGCCTAAGGTCAAGATAGAAAAGTGTGATTGTAGGGAGGAGTTAAAATGACTATTTTCATTTCAATAACTGCAAAGACTGATATCAAAAGCAGGCATTTTTTTTTGCGAATTACGAAAAAAAATCAAAAACATTACATAGTACATAAGATTTATTAAACATATATCTATAAAGTTTATATAATCTGTACTTTTTAGTATTTCTCCGTAGCACTCGGGTGTTTGGACTTATTCGAAAGGTCAGATGATATTCGCTCAGATTTACCTCGGGATAAAGTAGGGCTTGCATTAGGTGTAGCATTGAAACATTCTCTCGGTAAAAATCTGTATCGAAAAAATGAAATATTAATTAAACTAAATAACAAATTTTGGAACAAAAAACCGTCCCCCAACCCATCGAACTTTCTTTCATCCAGCACTAAAACTTTCGAATAGGAATGGCTCTTACCTATGAATTACAGGTGATATTACAACTGGGTCTAACGTTTTCAAGTCCCTTGGTCCGCAGAGAATTGATGTGACAGTGCCAACCAGCAATGTTGATAAGACACCAATTACAGGTATCCAATGATACGATAAACGATATAACGGAAATACGTCCGACTCATCAACATAACCGGGTTCAGTTATTGTTGAATTAGCAGGACACTCCGATACGAAAACTTCCAACTTATGCGAACCAAGTTGACCGCTTGCTACTGCTGCTTGTGTGCCAAAAGACACCCAACCTGACATAATTGCGCCTGCAGCAGCGCCAGCCAAAGCACCTTTCTTTGTGCTCCATGGTACCAACATGCCGAGTGTGAATATACCACACGTGGTACTGCTTTCAATGGCCACCAGAGAAGACACTACACTCAAAATGCCACTTAACTTTTCGAGTACAAAAATTAACGCAACCGCAATTACACCATGGATAACTATTACGAAGTTGACAAGTATTTTTGAAGCACGTTCGCTGAAATTAATTCCAAAACTGCCACGTACAATATCCTCAAAGATCACCAAAGCAGTAGAATTAAATCCTAACGATAAAGAACTTAAGCCTGCGCCAAAGACGCCAGCTATAAAGAGACCCGGTATGCCTTGTAGATGACCGACAGTTTGCATTACATAGATCGGTAATAACTGATCGGTATTCTGTAAGAAAGATATAAATTAACTACTTTTATCGAGTACCATATGTAATGGCCAGGTAATATGATATTTACCGAAATGAGTCCAATGCTTAATGGATCACAGTTTCTATAGTAATCAAATATCAATAAACCGGCAAAAGAACAAAACGAAACAAATATTACAGCACTGATCGTAAAGATGATCATCGATTGCTGTGCTTTCTTCAAAGTCGGCAGGGACATGTAACGTTGAACCATAGCCTGATTTACACTATTATAGCTGGTCCAATAGAAAAAGCCACCAATCAATACAGCCCAAAATGACTGTCTCTCATATAATGATGGGGTTATACTGTAATAGAAGGATAGTCAGTTGTATAATTGTAGAAAGTAATTATGTGAATTGAAGTAAACCCAATAGTGATGTCAAATGACATTAATGCAATGGAAACATGCCTGCACTCAATTGTTGATTTTTAAACCCCAAACAAGGTATAAACTTAGCCAAGAAGTTTGCAACACTCAGAAAGAAACGCCGGAAACACCGATTTTTTTATAAACAAGAAAAAACGTTAACTTCGGCTGCACCGAAGCTAATATACCCTTCACAGGTGCATTTCTTTTAGTCACTATGTGTTCAGTTTGTATGGAAGCTATATGCTATAGTAATCCTATCGGAACAATTTTTTCGGAGATTACATTGTTGCCTTAGAAAATAATCTATACCAAATTTGGTGAAGATACATTGCCAAATGTGAAAGTTTTCCATACAAGAACTTGATTCCGATCGTTCAGTTTATATGGCATTATGTTATAGTGGTCCGATATCGGACAAATGAGCATTCTTGAAGGGAAAATGACGTTTGCAAAATTTCGAAAGGATATCTTAAAAACTGAGGGACTAGTTCGTATATATACAGACGGACGGACGGACGGACAGACAGACAGACAGACGGACATGGTTAAATCGACTCAGCTCAACATACTGATCATTTATATATATACTTGAGGGGTCTTCGATGCTTCTTTCTGGGTGTTACAAACATCGTGACAAACTTAATATACCCTGTTCAGGGTATAAAAATATACCTACATAAATAAAAGTGCAGCATAACGAGCTAAGTCTATTTAGCCATGTTCGTGCGGCTGTCTTTATATACGCAATAGGTCGTCTGTTTTTGAGATATCGATCTGAAGTTTTGCACAGGTTCTTTTCTCTCCACTTAGCTGCTTAGTTGTCAGAACCGCCGATATCGGACCACTGAACGAAATTCTTGTAAGGAAAACTTTTTATAGATATCTTTACGACATTTGAAATAGATTATTGACCAAGACAGCGCTACCATATAATCACCGAAAGAACAGTTCAGATCGAATCGCTCTAGCTTATAGCTGCCATACACACTGAACGATCGGAATTAAGTTCTTATACTCGTAAGGAATCTTTTGAATTTGAAAAGGCTAAGTTTCGGTGAAACCGAAGTTAATGTTTTTTTTCGTTCTTTTGATTGATGATAATGATTATTTGAACTTACTTAGCAAAAATGATGCGTCCACCTTCAGCAGCGTGCTGAAATACTGGTCCAAATCCACCTGCCCATATCACTCCAAGTATGACCACTACTATTATCCCAATAAACATAACCAATGTTTGCCATATATCAGTTTGAACCACAGCCTTAATACCTCCCTAAAAATTACGTTCAGATATTTATCATACTCGTTTTGGCAAAAATGATAGTTTTAAAGAAACAGGAAGGCCGATTTCACTATGTATTGGATAGTCGAAAAAGTCTTTTCGTTTTTCTTTTTGCCATTTTTCCGCTAGAGACATTATTCCATCAGTGTAAACGAAATTTCCAAAACGGAAACGAGCAAACAATTGTTGTGTTATACGTACTGATACAGCATCGTCTTCGTAAACTTTACAAATTTCATTGGTGGCTTGCGTGGCATTCTTCCCTTTTTTATATAAAAATTTCAAAAATAGCTAATTTCTTCATTATTTTCACTAATTTGTGAACAGCTGTCACTTTTTTCAACTTCCCAGAATTTATTATGACTGCAACATCTATTGAAAATACGAAACAACTTTTTCGACTACCAATATATAGTATTTATGGGTACTAAAACTTTAATTAAAGATATAAATATTCTGTTCCGCGCGAATTGATTAGTTTTTTTACCATCTGTAAGTATTACTATAGTTATATGAAGGGATATTACCAATATTGTGTAGATCACGACAATAAGACTGACGACACTGCTAGTTATGTAAACATTAATTCCAGTGACTAAGGAAGAACAATGCAAAATATATTATTCAAACTTTAAACGATTTTATGCTAAATAAGTTTCATCTTACCTTGATTAAATGCTAATGCTGGCACATATACAATAATTGGCATGTAAACTGTCTGAAGAGAAGAGTATAAATAATGATTGTAACCTTTCTTTGTCTTAACGAATTATTTCTTCCTTTATACCTACCATTTTCACAATAAACAAAACAGCAGCAATAGTACGAACGCTCGCACCGAAACGAGTTTCCAAATACTAAAAATAAACAGGAAATATTTAAACTAAATTTTCGAAAATGACTAGTGAACTTAAAATAAAGTCCTGTCTGTGACAAATGGCAGTACTTGATAGGTTTATTATGATCTCACCCTCGATCCAAAACTAAAATCATTACCTTAAATACAAAAATATTTAATTAATATAATATAACAAAAAGAAATGTCTCACCTCATAAGAAGAACTGACTCTTAATGCGCAAAAAACCGGCATATAGACTTTTGACACCACTATTGCCATGAAAAGTATCGATATAATGATTAACCAATATTGAGTTCCATAATTGTAGATTTCCGATGGTGTGCCCAGCATAGTTCCGCCTGAAATATAGCTATTTCATAGAGATAAATTGTATTTCATAACATTCTTAAGAAAGCTCATCTAGGCAGTGATGAGACCATATAAGATTTATCTTAATTTACGGCGGCCACCTAAAAGCTATTACACTTTTCTATCAAACCTATTAAAATAATGGCATACTAACCTAGCAACAAGGCTCATTGCCACTGGAAATAATTTCATTTGTCTGGATCCCAACATATATTCGCTCATTCCTTTAGAACCAAAGTCCGGTACGTTATGGTCCTTGGGTTCCCCATCATTGCTTGGCTTAACCGGTTTCTTCCTAAATCAATTTAGTGTATACTTTTTATTTATATATTATTGATTTTTACCTAATTTACCTTATGTAGCCGAAATAGACACCGATTCCCGTAGAGAACAACAATAGCGCTCCAAAGACACAGTAGTCGGGAATTGAAAAATGTAATTGTGAATATTCTTGATTGGTTATCTATAAGAAGTAAAATAAATATTTTTATACATGGTCTTGGTAGAAATTGCGAGTTAAATGTTAAACTAACTAAAATCAATAGGCTCATAATATAATTACTAAAGAAAAATTTGGTTTAATTTATGGTGCCAAATTGCATTATGCCGAGCGAAACATTTTCTTCGGCGTAGAAACAACTTTTGCCGTTATGACCAAGTTTACAACAACACCGGGGATGATAAGTGACTTGTAGAGTTTGGTGTTTGTTCTTCCTACTCAGTCCAAAGTAGCACCAATTGGCAATAGTGATTTCAAGGCTGATATTATGGTTGGTGTTAATGATGGTCTTAAGATAGACGAAATTATCTACGACTTCGAAGTTAAGACTGGTAAGAATGACGTGGGAGCCAAGTCGCGAATGCGACGACTATTTATTTGATGACTGGAGAAATTTAGTCTTGTTCGTTCATTACCAGACCCATTTGCCATTTACTTCGCTTCCTTATCCAGTCTGGAGAAAGCAGAACTAGCGGCGCGGTTGTTGAGGCCAATGATACCAGTATCATGTTTGGTATTGCTGAACGTCAGTTTACACAGCCGTATTAGTTTTTCGGGCATACCAAATTCAGACAAAACAGCTCTTTTTCTGTCAAAAGCAGCTTTGAAATCGACGAGGAGGTGGTGTAGCGGTACTTTTTGCGGTATATAATTTTTTTATTTCGAAACAAGTTAATGGCATGTTATTTATCAAAAATATTAAAAATTAAAAGCAAAACACATTCAGCTATAGACGAAATCATTTGAAAGTCAGTGTGCTTTCGACTACCCAATATATAATCCTGGTGCCAAATTACATTATGCAGAGCGAAACATTCACACTTATATCATTTAGATATCTTCTGACCGATAACTTTTGCCTTAAATTCTCTCTAGTGTTAAAATTATCTATTGTAAAGTCAAAACATCTACTAATTCCATCTTTGAGTAGTAGCCGTGGTTTAATCTGAGTTGGTAATTTTGAACTGTTCCAAATAATGATAGACAACTCATATACAAGCGATATAGCGTGTATTGGTACAGCGGAATCTCTCGTATTCGGTGTGTGGACCATAGAATAAATATAAACAAATTTTGACCATTTTCAAACTGTCCTGTGCAAGTGGTTATTAATAATGTACATACATACATACATATATGTGCAATGTAACACTAGATTTTACTGAGGTTTCGGTAAAGTAACTCTAATAGTTTATGATATATTCCAAATGAATTTACCGATATGAAACACGAGTTTATTCAATTGGAAGTAATGAAGTGGTTATTTTAAAATTATACCTCTTCTCTTTTATTAGTTTATCTTACCTTATATTGCATTGTAAAGAATTAACGATAAGCGACGATAAAAAGATTGTATTTAGTCGTGTATGCTTTATTGAAAGGCCTTTAAAACTATAGTATCAGATAACGGTTGCAATGTTCAAAATTTTTTCCAAGCTATTGCAATTTATGAGCGAACAGTTTTTTTTTTGTAAAATCTGTCTACTCAACCAGTGCCTTTAAACAATTTTATTGCCACAATTAAAAGAGTTAATAAATATGTACATACATATATATGTATATGACAATGTAGATGATATCCACTTTGAAAAACGAAAAATGCTCACTAAATCTGGTTTGAATATTATTTATCACTTCCATTATTTTTTTCATTATTTTTTGCAATTAATTCAAATTTGTTTATAATTTTTTAAATATTTAAATATTTTTTCTTTAGACCAACATAATTTTTTATTTGAACTTATGTATATAAAAAATAAATTGAATTTTTATTCAAAAACCTAATATATAAATAAAGATAACAAAATTTAATAAACAATAACTTTAATAATATCGCAAAATTAGATTTCTGATGTAATTTTTTTTTTTTTTTTTTGTTATGTTAGGGACTTTTGTAAAAATTCACTGATTGTGCTCGTACTCCATTTCGCGAGTCTCTAACCTTTTACAGGATTATTTTTCAAAAACAGGACTTTTTAGAAATATATTTATGATTTTTACCATTGTGTGCTCAAAAGTATATCGTTTTTATTTCTCTACAATTAGTTTTTAATTCTTTATATTCTTCTCAGGTTTTTAAGCATTCAACTGGCACACTAAAAAAATAGTTTAGTCAGTTTGCTGTTATAATAAGATAGTATAGCGACCGAAATTAATTCGTTTTATACTTAGCATATCAAAAGAATGCTTCCACACAAATCAGATATCAAAAATATACTAAGCTCATAATAAGAAGAAAGCCACTGAGATACTATTAAGTAGTTAGTGCCATTATCGCATATAAACTAGTTAGTGTACTTAGTGTTGCCATAAATACTGTTACAAAGCTTACAATACATACTATACAGCGTGAACATATTGACAGAAAAAAAGTGTCGTTATTATACTCTCGCAAATATTACTATAGAGTATTATACTTTTGGTTGTTTGTAACACCTAAAATTAAATTAGATATATATTTATGTATGTATATAACTGATATTGATAATTATTTATATACATAAGTATATGTATTATACATATGTATAGTCTTATTGTACACATCTCCCAAATCACTAAAGTTGGAACAACCATATATGCTCAGAATAAATCCTTTCGGCACAACAAATCCCAAATTTTTAAAATCTGTTGATAACCACACCCTGTCTTCCATATAAGGTTTAACTACTAAAAGTGACTTCCTAAGTACGTTAGAAGCATTAACTTTCACAGTCAAGATGCATCGGAAATATTTGACAGGAGTCCGTTTTAAAATTGTACAAAGAGCGTGGCACCGCTCACAAATAGGTGAAAACTCATATCTCGGTACCAACAGAACCGATTTCAAACAAATTAGATCATATTATCCTAACATGCTTGCTATATAAATTAAAATATTAAATTCCATCTGATCCTTTCAAATTCCAGTATACAAACCAAAAACAAAAAACCATTCCGAACTTATTACCAAAAACACAATTGCAAGTTACGAAAGTGTGAAAAGTTCGGTTACAGCCGAATTTAGCCATTTCTTATATGACTATTCATATATAATAATCAGTTCAGTATTTGATTTCGCTTAATAACAATGGAGTGTTGTGCTAAAGAAAATCGCATTGCGGGGATTGCTTTCCATACATAAGTATGGAAAAAGTTCATGTGAGATTTACTATATAAGTTTCTTAAAAAACTTAATTTTGCGGGAATGTTTGTTTGCCGCACTGTTGAACCTTTTTCCCAAAGCTTTACCACTGATAATCATTCTTGCGTGATTGGAACCAATTCAGGCATAAAAAACTATTCGTAAACGCATTCGCAGAAATTCCCTTAGAAAAATATTTCAAGTTATTTGTATATCAAATGGATATATCGACCAGATCAATGTCAAGACTTATTTGAGATGATTTTTACATGAAAGCCTACCGTCGCTCAACTGGTCTTCTTTTGATGACTTCTTCAATGGCATGCGATCAATGTCCATGAAAGTATCCTTTATACGGAAAATGTTCATTGCTGAAAGGAGTTTTCATAAGTAAACCAACAAAATCTTAGCAAATCCATCGTAAACCAAGGTTTTAAAATGGTCTCCACACTGCTGCTTTAATGGTAATTAATATGATTAAAAACAAACAAACGAATTATCAAACGGACATTAAAAATATATATAATTAATAATATGTATAGATATTTACACATGTGGGCAGTTAGTTAAAAATAAAAATACACATATTTAAGCTTCAAATTTGAAAAGCATTTGCGTAATTTTTGTGAATTCCTGATCCAGTACATGAACTCTTAACTCTTCTGCGTTGATTTTTTCAATAACCTGCACTTCAATACGTTGATTCAATAACATAACTACCAACATTTGAATAACTTTTTCGAAGCGAGCATCGTCACCGTTTGTAATATCGCTTATGCCAGCAATACGACAAAGTACTGCGCGGAAAGGTTCTTTTTCTTGGACATTGTTGCATTTGGCGATGCCTTTTAGTGGTACAGTCTCTGTATTACCATAATCAACATAAAATACCTACAAGTAGGGAATAAACAATATTTACAAACTTAAAAAAAAATTAAAAATTATTTACCTCGAACTTTGTGTCTCCTACTACACCAATGACCTTAGCGCGATACCAAAAGCAATCCTTTGCATACTGTGCCAATATTAAATCCCCTAATTTTGGTGCTTCAGTTAACTTCTGCTCCGCAGATAATTCATCAGAGTTCCAAAATAGTTGTTCCAGTTGTTCATTCTTCTCACTTAGTATTTGAGCATAAAACGAGTCAGGTCGAGAAATATGCATAACTTCTAAATTTATTATATCATTTTCAAGAACCTCATCTAAACGTGGTTTTAACAAAATTGTTTCCTTTGGTGTTTGCAAATCATCAGAAAATGAATTTTCGTCAAAGGAATTTAAGAAAGGATTCTTTGAGAAGTTTAATTTAACCTATGGGGGATTGTAATACATTATACAAATAAAACAATTTCTGTATTTACAGTAAATAACACTTACATCTCGCGACTTCTTTCCTTTTGATTGGCATTCAATCATGTAAACGTGCAAAATTCTGCCTATTTGCCTCACGACCTCAAAGTTGACTTCTTTGAATTCAAAATTCCGTAGTGTTTTGGTCAGCACACTTGCACTTGTCTCTATGCTTTCGCTAGTTGCATCTTTAACGCCCAAAATAATACATTTCATGGCTTGGGCAGGTAAATCTTTGTAAACTTTGGGTAAATCATAAAATTGGACATCATTGATATTTAGGGGTACCAATTCTCCATAATCGATGAGCAGCACATGTAAATTATTTTCATTTTTCTTATCTGGAGATTGTAGCAGCACACCTCGTAATATATTCTTACTATTAATTGAGATACCAAATATAACATTCGTAGACGGTATTCGCACGCATTTCGGTAGATTATACATATTGGTTAAATCATACAACATATCATTGCGCATCTGGCAAGCATAGAAGCACAACTCCTCTATATTATGTATATACGTAACGAATGCGGTGAAATGATACCCTGCAACGAATGCCGTCAAATCACGCAAATGGACACATGACGGTAATGATTCAAGTGTTACTGACTCGGGTTCAGCAAACTTTATTTTACATACTGTTGGAGTTTTGTCGTCCACTGCATTAGTATCTGGGACTTTTTCATTATCGTTCAATAACGCAATTGAACTCATTGAATCCCTCTCTACACTTCGGTAGCTCGTCCACTTCTCACCCTCTACACTACGATAATGCTTACTATCAATGTCGTAATCCAAACGCCCGTCTTTATCGCTTAATACCTTATGCCATTCAACAAATTCCTCGAGTAAATACGGAACGGGTTCTAGATCAATACCACAACCAACACCGCCAGTTAGGATTTTATTGACATTATGTAGTTGCAAATGAATATTCAATTTACGTGCTAAGTTTGTTACGGCCGCTACGCGTGACATGTATTTGTCGTAGGCCATCAAAGCAAACACATTAGCATGAGTTGCTTGACCAGAATCTTTTCGAAAATGTTTAAATATATCGTTTCTCATTACAACTTCACATTCATCCAAATATTTATTTAGATTTGCTTTTAGTTGCTCAACCTCTCGTTTGCACATATGATGCATTATTTGCATGCGATCTACATTTGAATGGGACGCCATAAGTTTGCCACAAAAATTTAAAGCTTCAAAATGCGGGTGTAAATAGTTATAGCGGTTCAAATTTTAATAATTGAAGAACTTTAGCAAGCTTTTGTCATTAAATAATTGAATACAACTTCCGTTAAATACACACAAGTAACGGGATTTTTTAAAAAGCGTTACCATACTTTCTGAAATATATATTTTTTATTGAAATATAATTCATTCACATACATATATATGTATAGTACTAGAGTAGTACATAAAACTTCAAAGAATATTTTGAGAATGAATTCATTTATGTATGTATTTCTTATTCCAATTTATACTTGTCCGATATTCAATGTTTGATCGTAGTCAGAGAATAAGTGATGAACAACGAACCGCAACACTCAAAAATTGTGTTTCCTGCATCTATTAATGAGGGCACTAAGCATGATTTGTGTAGCTGCTGCAGACAAAACTTTCAAAGCAAAGTTTTTTTTTAATGTACAGTTTGCCAAATGTTCGGTTATACCAGAATTTAGCTCTTCCTTACCTGTTTATATTTCATTATTATGTAAAACAAATGTTATTCTATTTATATATAGATTTCTTTATTTAATTAATCATAAATATATATATCTTTGCTCTTCTTAAACGAAGTGTCTTAAAATAAAATATATATATTTTTATATCTGGTTCTTTATTTGAGTAATACATTCTACATTGTGGTAGGTTTACAATGAAGTATCCCATTTCAGTAAAAATACTAAGTTTTAAATATCTTATCGTCCCTCAACTAAAAATAAACAAAAAAGAAGTTATAAAATTATTAATTGCGAATATTTTCAGGTTAATCAATATGAGTTCACTTACTATATGAAGATAGATCAATTTCATCCGGTAATTCAGTGATATTGACGTCGAATCGGTCTTGCACTTCGTTCAAAATTTTGGCGTCTGCTTCATCGGAAACAAATGTTATTGCCAAACCTTTGGTACCAAAACGTCCAGCTCTTGCAACGCGATGCAGGTAAGTGTCAGAATCTTCCGGCATATCATAATTAAACACAATGTTGACACGTTCTATATCCATACCACGTCCAAAAAGATTGGTTGCCACCAAAATACGTTTTTGGAAATCCTTAAACTGTTGATAACGGTTTAAACGTTCTTCTTGGGTCATACCACGATGTATGCCAATTGCGGGGAAATTTTGTTCAGTAAGCAATTGGGCTAGCGCCATGCAGCGTTGTACCGACTTTACAAAAATTACAACCTGGTACGTTCAGAATTAGTATATTTGGTATTCAAAAGTTTTAATTTTATAATGTGGTCGCTAAAACCTACTTGATTAAATTCGAGTACATCCAGTAATTCAAACAATTTTTTGTTTTTCTCGTTCTCCTTCAATTTAACATAATGCTGTTGCAGTCCGTGCAATGTCAATTTTGCTTCGTCATCCACATAAACTTCCATGGGCTGAAAAAAAATTAAATGTGATATATTTTAGCTTACAATTTTTGAAAAACCAATGTTATTATGAATCATCTGCCATTTTCAGCGCTACATTCCAATCCCTGCTGCTGAATCGTTAACAGACAGACAGATGAAGCGTTCTTGATATTATTCACTGTCGTCCAATATAAGACATAGTAAATTTTCAAACATTTATATTCTATAATTACATACGGCCACACAACCACCACATCTCATTAGTTTCGAAACAGGCTACTGTAGCAGCTGCACGCATATAGAATTTCGAGTGATCCCCAATGGAATGTTTAGACCTATATCCGCTTGGTAGTCGGCTTACAGATGCATCCCAGGCATTGCCCTTTCCAATGCTATCTGCGATTAAGCATTGTTCATTCCCATTTGTGAATGATCGATTTATTGACTAATCTTGTTGCATGTCGGAACGTATAAAAAAGTACGTCGCAACGTCGGGTCCACGCCACTTTACAAGACGATATAGCGTTAATTGTTTGATATTTGGTTATAACTTTGTCTTTATAGTTATTCAGCAAATTAATATATATTATGGTTATCGCTTTAAAACTGACCATTTTGATTGGTCTTCTTTTCATTTATACTTGTTTTTCGATATTATTAGCTTTTGGTATTTGTTTTCTGTTATACGAAACTTATTTTGATATTTGACTTTATGTTTATTAGAGTTTTTGATTTTTTTCATAATGGTGTAGTGGTGTTTATATTGTGGCAGTTCAGCAATTGAGATAAAGCTTAGTGAGATAACTAATGGTAGTAGAACAAGTAGAAGAATGGACACGTTGATATTTACATCTTGCATGAATTTTTTGCACACTGGACGTATTTCCTTGCTCAATGTGGCGGAAAACATCATGACTTGTTTTCCATGTGGAGTGCTACGGAAAATCTCCTGTACATCACGACGCATATCTAAAAAGAGATTAATTTTTTATCGATTAGAATTTGTTCACAAAATATTCATGTTCATACATATATATATGTACTTGAAAAAAAAATATTATTTCAATCTTACCTAGTTGTTCCAACATTTTGTCACATTCGTCAAGAATAAAGTGTTTCAAATGTTTCAAGTTCAATTTTTTATTGCGTATCAAAGCAAGAATACGACCGGGTGTACCTACAACAATGTGAGGTGTTGTACCCTTCAAAGATTCTTCATCTTTTTGTATGGATAATCCACCGAAGAATACACCAACCTTCAATAAATGATGTATTTAATATCAAATTGAAGAAATAGAATTTCGCTTAATATAAGTAATTACCTTTACAGCCGGCATGTATTTGGAGAATCTTTCGTACTCTTTGCTGATCTGGAATGCTAATTCACGAGTGTGACACATGACTAATACGTATACCACATTCTCTGTCGGTTCCAGCTGTTGTAAAGTGGCAAGTACAAAAACAGCAGTCTTACCCATACCCGACTTAGCTTGGCATAATATATCCATACCCAATACAGCCTGTGGTATACACTCGTGTTGCACTGCAATCATATTAAAAAATTTCACATATATTTATTAGTATTTCAAGATATTTTCTCTAGTAATAGTTTACAAATAAAAGTTTGAGGTTTATTTTATGATAAATAATAAAATATATGATAAATCGATCATAATATACCAGTTGTCCCCATCATTTTTTCCATCATAGAAGTCGAAACCAATAAGCAAATTTGGTTTCATGTGTGTATACATACATGTATGCATATATATATATATATATATATATATGTACATATACATATAATGAAATTTACCTTCGGACGGGTGCTCAAAACCGCAATCCACTATTGCACGCAAAATTTCTGGCTTCAACAAGAAGTCACGGAAGCCAGAACTGTGAATTGACACGTATGTGCCTTTCACATCCTTCTTTGGCGCTTCTGGAACTTCAGCGACTGTGGTCTCGGTCTGCTCCTCATCTTCATAATCCAAAAGATCATCATTATCAGCCATTTTTACTCAAGCGTCTTCTAGTATTGAAAAAATACGAAAAGTTAGGTTATTCAAGTAATCGTCGGCAAAACCAAGCGACAGATGTGATGCCGCCATTTTCTTTTTTCAACTTGGTCTAGAATTCGATTTTTGCCCAAAATATGTTAAAAAAAAAAACTTACACTGAAGCAGTAATTACCTTTTATCGAGTTGAAATAAAACTATAGTAAATATTTCACAATTTATTTTAATTGTTAGAAACTTGCAAAGTCGCGTCACACTTTTTCTTGACTTGTCCGATTTAGTACACTCATGAATATGAGTATGCTACCATATCACAAAATTACTCGTTGCATGTTGTCAGACCTCGTTTTCCGCGCAAATGTATGCAGTGATGCATTTGAATGTAGTAGAATAAAAAAAATTCAAGCTATTACATTTAAGCGATGCTATTGTTAAATCATGAAAAATATGGATTATTTAAAATATGTAAACATATTTTATTTTATTAAAATATGAAATTTAATTATATAATTTGCAATTATTTGTTGAAATAATTTGTTTTTATATATAAAGTATACAAAGTAAATGTCGCGGATTATCCATCCCCCACGATCGAATAGATCTAAATGCAATTTGTAATAAGAGTATTGCAAATTCATAAATTTCTCTGTATCGGGTACATTAGGGTTAAAAACTGTTTATCAGCTGCATTGGAGTCAGCTGTCATTATTTACACCGATCTCACTTCACTTTGTTAGCCGGTTGGAAAGGAAGTAATTAGGCGATTTGCTGCAAGAGTGGGAGACTCACCTGGTTTGATGACGTATTGAAAGCATTTTGTAACTACAAGGCTCATGAAATTTGAGTTGTAAAATCAATTGCTAACGGAATTGTATTATGTCGGCCAAAGACTCATATAGCTTTTTAATAGCTGTGATATTGATTGTGCCTTTGCTGGTCGAGGCAACCATATCACCGAGGAAAGGTCGTGTTGAAAAAACGAAAACAACCAAGCCGTTAAATGTGTTGGCTGGACCACAAAATGAGTCTGTTTTCAACCGTAATTTGATTAATATGCGTCCTCTTCCACAAGACATTCTAGAACATAATGCAGCATTTTATAAGGATACAACTTACCGTAACTTCAATGGGACTGTGCTTGGCTATGTTACTGCGGTAAATAAACGCGTATATCGAGTGAAATTTCTTTTCATGTATCATTATGTTGATGTCTAATTGTTTTCATAGTGGAATTCACATGGTTATGATGTGGCAAAAATGTTTGTTCGAAAATTCGATATTATCTCACCCGTTTGGTTCCAAATTGTCAAGGACGGCAATGAATATAAAATAGCTGGTGGCCATGATGTTGATGTTAATTGGATGAGGGAATTGAAACGCAAAGCAAAGCAGGATCGCGGTACTACTCTAAAAAGTCGGTATATCAGATATGATTTACTTATTTGAACAAGAAAAAACCATAGTTAATGCGCATAGTTTTCCCACGTTTTATATTTGACAAATTTACGGAACGGGACTTTTCACGTTTGTTGAGCTTGGAGACCGAAAGGGTGCGACTAAATGAAATGTTGATTAATGTTTGCAAAAACTATGAATTTGATGGCATTGTCATTGAATTTTGGACACAACTTGGAGGACGTGTCGATGACACATTTCTTATTACGTTAGTACAAAAAATGAGTAAGTACTTAACTGCTATAAGTTTACTATTGCCAACAGGAACACAAATTTATCTTTTTCTGTATTAAGGCGAAGCACTTAAAAAAGAAAATTTGCGTCTAGTACTTGTAATTCCGCCCTATCGTCAAGAAGTTCCAAACTTATTCACTGAAAGACACCTAAATCAACTGTATAAACACGTTTACGCATTTTCGCTAATGACCTACGATTATTCGAACCCACAGCGACCAGGTACATACATGCAATAATTTTACTTGTGCTTATATGTATTTCTTTTAACTTTTCTATGATTAGGTGCAAACTCTCCATTATACTGGGTACGACAGTCTGTGGAACTATTAGCTCCACCTACAACAAATGATGTTAAAACAAAAAGGCGTAAACTTCTATTGGGTCTCAATATGTATGGAAATGATTATACACCCGACGGTGGCGGCCCAATAGTTGCAGGGCAGTTTTTAAAGCTTTTGAAATATACGAAAAAACGTTTACCCTTTGATGAATTGGATGTCGAAAACTACTTCGAAGTAAAGTGAGTGTGTTAGCAATTAAAAAGTATATTATTTTTCGGTCGTAACTATATTTTTAATATGTTAAAAACACTTTAATATTTAAATATTTTTACAGAACCGAAGATGGTAGACACATGGTTTTCTATCCTACACTTTATTCCGTTCATGAACGTATAAAACTTGCTCAAGAATTGGGCACTGGAATATCTATTTGGGAGTTGGGCCAAGGATTAGACTATTTTTATGATCTCTTTTAAGGCTGTTTTTAAGATATTAGAACATTCATAAGCAATATTTTATTTGGTAAGTAAGTTATTCTATTTATCTTAACAAATGCCGAATAAGTGAATTGTAACTTAACATTCCCGGAATAATGTTCAAAAACTACACGAAAAAGTACGCTAAACGAACTTAGAATATAAACGGTAAAATTCAAGAATGACTCGAAGCTCATATTTTTTATATTCATAAGTAATAATGAATATAATATTTATTGAATGACAGCTATTAAGTGGATTTTATTGAGCTACTGCACTCGTCCATAGAAACCACTGATTTTTACTATTTAAAACACAGCCCGAATCGAAAAAGACTATTTATATTTTTTTATCTTGCTTTATTTGTTTGCTATTTGTATGTATTGTAGAAACAGGCTTAAAAACCTTTCAGTCTGTCTTGATTTGAAGCGGATACATCAGATTGGATAATGGAGTAGTGAAACGATAAATAGTACATAATTATGAATCAACTGCATTTTTCGTTAAACATATACATAGATCTATGTATGTGTAAATGTAAAGTTATCTTGTAGCTATTGTTATCTATAATACATACATAGATACGATAAAACTAGAATTATAAAAAAAAACTTAATTTCAAGCAAAAACTAAATACAAATCTGGACAACTATGCAAATGCTTATGCTACCCAAATACTATAGCGCAGGCGTTGCTTTTCATATTTTCATAAACGAAATTATTAAATTTTCCCCTCAATAGTTGTGTCACTAAATATCTACATACATATATATTTTTAATTACATTGATCAAGCGCATATTTTTCAAACCCTATTTTGCATCAAGAAAATACGTTTACGTATACTTTACTGGCGCCACGAACTAATTTTTTCTACTTTAGTAAACCTAAATTATATTTAAACTAAAATTTAATTTTTTTAACATATTCCCAAAATCCACATTTTTACGTTTTCTTCTTTGCCTGGTTCATATTGAAGAGTTTATTAAATACCAATATATTTAGGTTAGTAACTTCAAACAGAAATACGCAAAACGTCATTGGTACCGTTATTGTTGGCGTTTGGATTCGCATTAGCACCCTTACAGTTACCTACCACTGCATTCAATTGCCCATAATCAGTTAGCATTTTGAATAGTTGTTGCTGTTGTTTTAATAAGTTCTGCTGCACATGTGGTGGTTGCGTGCGTTGTTGTTCTTGCTGCTTCTGCTGTTGCTGCTGTTGCTGACGGTTATTACGTGCCAAATCACAGAGCTTACGGCGTCGTTCATAAAAGTGTGCAACGCGTTCCAATTTCAATTGTTCATCTGCATTAGTTGCATTGTTGGCGGTGGAGTTAATGTTATTGTTGCCAGTGACAGCTGTTTCATGGCTATTGTTGCTAGTGCCGTTATTACCTGCATCGTTAGTTTGCTGAGTCGTTAGGGTTTTGTGCGCGCCGTTACTGCTGTTGCCACTCTTACTATTATTATTACTAATACCGCCCAAAAAATCGGCTATTTGACGTGGTGAAAACTTTGGTCGCTTGCTGCCATCATTGCGACCGTTACTATTGTTATTGTTGCTATTGATAAGCGGCATGCAGCGCTTAATGAACTTGATGCGTTCATTACTATTACCGGGTGTGTTGCTGACAAAGATTGTTTTGCTGCTTTGCGCCAGCACGGGACCTGCAGTGCTGGGACGTGGTGGTGGCGGTAAGCGACTGGTGGGCGTAACCACAGCAATCGGTGCGCCAGTTTGTGATTTGCTGCGCACTAGAGTGGCACCACCGCCTGACGTGGAATTACCCGATTTGGCGCGTGACCGTTGCATGGACGAAACCGGTGACATAGCCGAGCCACAGCCATTGGAGTTGGTATTGAAAGTGACCTCCACGTTGCCACCAGTAGCGCCGCTGCTGTTGTTATTACTAGTGCTCTGTTGTTTTTGTTGTGCAGCATATAGTTGGCTTTGCGTAACCGACGAGTTGGTTATGGTAATACTGCCAATGGAAAACTCACTGCCAACCAATGAATTAGAAGTTGCGGTTAAATTAGAGAAATAATTTTGCATCGATGATTTCGAATTGTTGGACAAACGTACGGCGGTAGATGAGTTGGAACATACAATACCGTTAATGCCACCACCACTTAACGTGATGGGGCTATTGTTGGCTTTACGTGCGTTTAATATGTGTTTCCTGAATGTTGTTGCGGCACCGAATGGCAGCTTGATGAGACCAAAGCAATTAATGGCAATTGGCTTCGGTATGCCCGCATAAAGGTAGGCATTCAAGTAAACGTCCTCATAATATTTACTACTGCTATTGCTGCAACTGTTCTGTTCTGTTTTAATAGCTTTAGCGTTGCCACTGCCGCTGCTTGCACTGCTGCTGCTGCTACTACTACTGATCGTTTTGTACGTATCCAAAAGTGAGTAGTCGAATTCGAGCAAATCATCATCAATATCTGCGTTTACTTCTTTTAAGTGTATATTATCACCGTTGTTGTTTTGTTGCATCAGTGCGCCAGCAGCATTTGCAGCATCAATAGTTGTCGGTGCAACACCTACATTTATGTCCGTGCCGACTTGATCATAATTGCCTTGTGTTAGGAATTCAGTCAGCATTTGTTGTTGCCTTTGTTGGCTTATAACAGCCACTTGGTTGTTGTCAGTTATTTCATAAATTAAATGATCTTCACCAACTCCACCAGGCAGCACATATTGCTGTGCTGTACGTTGCATGACGTTCGGCAGCAGCAAGCCAGCATCTCCACCAGTAGCCATTTGCTCAACCACAGTGTCTACATTATCATCTGTGAGTGAGGGTATATTGTATAGTTGGAAGTGTGCTGTCATATTATCATAGGAGTTCTCATAGGCACCGCCCGTGGTTGGCAATGTTGAAAAATCGGTCAATTTATTCGATTTCATATCGACAGACGCGCATATATCCATTAATTGTTTTGCGCTAACAACACCGCTTTGATCGTATTGCTGTTGATGCATAGCCAAAGTGTTCGGATCTGTGGAATTATCAACCATGTTGGTGTCATAGTGATTATTTAATGTTTGTTGTTGATAGAGCAACTGTTGCAATTGCATTGCATCGATGGCAGTGAGTTGCTGTTGTTGTTGTTGATGCTGCTGTTGTTGTTGTTGATCTGTACTATGCTGCAATTGGTGTTGTTCAACCAACGGCCCGGTGCTATTAAACATTTTCAAATCCTCAAGTGTAGCAACATTGTAGGGCACATATTGTTGATGCTGCTGCTGTTGTTGCTGCTGTTGGTAGGCTACAAATTCACCGGTTATTTCAACACCATGGCCCTGTTGCTGATGCTGAATCTGCTGTTGTGGTCCACTCGTTAATATTGTTTCGTCATAGCGCATGCGCTTTGCTGACGGCGGCACCTGTTGCTGAAACACCTGATGCTGATCCTGTGTCTGTTGTTGTTGTTGCTGCTGCTGTTGTGCAGCAGTTGCTGTGTCCAATTCATTTTCATCAAAGTGTATTTCAGTATCAGCTGTGCTAAGTATCTCATTAATGAATTTGCTATCGAACATATCGTCAAATGTCAGTATGGAATTGTCATCCGATGTGTTATGCGGTAATGCATCGTCACATGTCTGTGTCACTTCTTGAGGCACCACATAATTTGGTGCCATCACCGTTTGCACTACATTCATATTGGCGTTGGTTGTAGGCGCATTCATGGCCGCCTGCAGTAGTTTTTCACTGTTGTTTTCTGTAATTGCTGTAGTAGTTGGCATTTGAAAAATATTGGTAATGCTTGATGGCATATTTAAGTTAGTAGTATCCATAACATTTTTAACGAATCCACTCGGTTTCTTGTCGATTAAGCCAGTGTTTTCAGTTATTGAGGATACAGCTTGATCGAGTTCAGTTAGTGGTGTTGTATCAAAGCGTGTTATATCTTTGATTGCAGCAACTTTCGCAACTTCTTTTGAAGCGTGAGTTGAGGAAGAACCGGAATTTCCATTATTTTTGGAGTTTTTCCCGGGAGCATTCGACGGTTTGCCTGATACTGATTTACCACCTGAGCTAATACGTTCGTATTCAAGGCTAGAGCTAGAAACAGACGAATCTACCGATTCCTGACCACCAAAAGCAGGACTTTTGACCTAAAAGTTGGGGAAACAACCCATGCATTAACATTTTTTAAAAATTAATTTTAAATATTACTAAAAAAAATGAAAATATTCGTTAATGTAACAAAAAGCATTGTTGCTTACAACAACCATTCCACCTACCTCAGTTAATGTTGTGCTCAGCTTTGGTGTTGGTGGTAAAGAGCATGAAGAATTGGATGACGAAGAATAAAGAGCTATTGGTGTTGTGGCTGATGTGTCTATTGTACCCGCATCCCTGTTATGTTTACCACTATGCGTTCCGGCATTCGAAATTGTTGCCGACGGCGGATTATTGGCATTTTCGTTTTTATGGCTATTTGTATTCGAGCCTAAACTGTTGCTGGAGTTTTTCTTGGAGCTTTTGCTCGTCGCTTGTGCACTCTCCGTGCTGGTGTTGCTGGACGTATGAATCCCGACCGAAGCTGCATGGTTGTTATTATTGCTGTGTCGCGATTGTTTACTCCGCGAACGACTTCCACTGGCGCTGCTGCTGCCACCGGATGAGCTGCTCCCAGCCGTTGTACCACCACTTTTACTGCTTTTATGACGTGGTGTTGCCGTATATGTGGAAGATGTTGTCGATATGGAGGATGACGATGATGATGCATTTGATGATGTGGACAAAATCCCTGATAGATCTGAGGGTGAACCCAAAATTTCAGTTGGAGCGGTTAAACCTGAGCCATCTCGCAAACAATCTTGACTATTATCATTGGAAATTAAATTGATCATCTCATTTGCTGTTGGCATATTGGCTAATTTGGACGAGACAGCACCCCAAGCGGAGGGATGCTGCATCATCATGTGATTGTTGAAACCGACCATAGTGTAAATGCCTCGACATATGCTGCAAACGATAACATCAGCCGAGGTTTTCTTTGGAACTATACCATAGTAATGCATATCGTTACCGCTTAAACGTTGCACTTGACGTATAGACCGTGCACTTTTGGAATTAGACGAACCGCTGGCCTTTGACGATGAAGCTGTTGAATTGGTCGTAGTATTTTTCCCATTATTATTCGAGGACGAACTATTATCCCCTTTATTACGATGATGTTGCTTGTCGGAAACAGTAGCTCGTACTTGCTTTAACATTTTATCAAAATCAAAGACTTGATGCCATTTTTGCCCTTGGTGTTTTATTAATGAATTTTCAGAATTTTTAGTAGAATTGCTGGTGGTCTGTGCCTCTGGGACTGAATTCCCACCTTTAGTCGTGGCCATGGCGGTTGAAAATAAATTGCTGATCGCCGATATATTTTTGGATATCTTCCCGGAGTGCTCTGTGGAAAAGTCGTTGCTGTTGGGCATGACTTACATACAACGACAAGGGTATTTGGCCTCTGCCTCGTATGGATGTATGGCTTTAGGACACAAAACAGAAGTTCATATATAAGAACTATCTACTATTGAAGGAAGAAACTGTGCGTTTTGTGACCAATCACTAACAAACCAGAATTCTGTAAAATCAAAGCAAAAATTCTACTAAATTTTTTGTATAGACGACATAGAAATTTCTAACTACCAACTATATATTAATTTGTATTTTATCCATATATATACGTATGTATAAATATTTTAGTGGATTTGTTTTACCCTATAATGAAAACGAAAAATGTGTACCGAATTTTAAAGAATCAATATTATTGATACTTTTCTATAATACAACACTGTTAATTCTAAATTAGTGCCTAATAAACAGCTGATATACTCTGACAGCTGTTAATCACCATACTACATACAAATTTTCCGTCCGCTCTTCCAAAACATACACAACCATGAGCATATAAAAAAATTAATACGATATCCAAAAGGCATTTTATATAGATTATTTTTAAAAAAACATTTCCTGGGGTCGAATCACATCCTCTAGATAGATTAGAAGCTTAACATGCAAACACAAAATTTAGTATGAAGATTGTACACTATTAATTAAACTTTTTCAAAAAACGTAATAGCACTGAAATACTACGCTTCAGGCAAGTCGATTTTGAGAAACAACATACCGAATGTATACGAAGCGTGCTTGTGTATGAGTGCAAGCAAAAAGCCTCACCCAAAATGCCGTGTACGTAGTGTTCCCGTCGTAAAAAATTATTTTAGTTAATTCAGATCCATGGTTAACGGATTAAGATTTTGTAGAAATTTACATGTGATAATTTATAACAAATTTTTTTTTTATCAGTCAGCTCTCCGACCGGAGCAGACACGGCAGAAAATTTTTCGCACTCGTTCCTTTTATACGATTACTTTATAGTGACGTACAAAAATAAGGTTGGATTTGACAGGGCTGCATTTGATATCTAATATTTTGGATATGGTAGGACGCTTAATATTTGTAAATAATATTTAAAAACGTTAATAAATATTTCCGAATATAATTAGATTAAATTACAACTATTGATTTGAGCGTGCACTGGATTCGTTTAAATAAATTTTGGTTGTAATTATTATTCTCTATTTGAGGGTAATCAATGTTTTTTTCGAACTTCGATAACCAATAATCGATAAGTCGGTCGATTTGTTATGTTCATTACTTCACCAAAATTTGTGAGAGATCGAGTTTATTTGCGACAAGTATTTACGAACAAAATATAATTTTTCGTGTTTAAAATAAGTTAGTATGCATTAAAACATAAGCGATAAGAATATTAATATTATGGTTCCTGTAAACTTGGCCCGTAAATCGCTCTGTGAATGCAGTTGTTCAGATGCAGTTCTTCCTGATCAGACCACAGCACATAAACACACCAACCTCAGTTAAGTGTAAATAACTTAGATCTTACTTAACTAGTAAATAATCTTTAAACATGGATAAAGAACCAATAATTATGACACATGCTTTACCCAATAAACAAGTTATTAACAATCAATTGAATATTGAGGTAAATCTGAAAAAAGACGCGGAATTTATATCAGAGGAATATGAGAGTGATTCCAATACTAACTCCAATGCTGATAATGAAGAGTATTACGATTCAGTCTCTGAAAACAGTTTTGAATGTGAACCTGACGTGAACCGTTCATTTCCAATTTTACATAACTTGGAGACAAAAAAGAAAATGTGTATAAATAGCTCCAACTATATTTATGGAAAATATGTTCTGAGACAATGTCCTATGTGTGATTCCGAGTTTAATTCTGCACATTGTTGGAAGAAACATATTAATTACATACATCATTTAGCTACTCCGGAAGATTTGCAATTTAAATACAACGAAGTAGGTGCAAAATGTAAAATTTGTGATTTTCAAACGGCTACTCCAGATTTTAACAAACTATTAGATCATCAAATCTCACATATGCCATTTAGTCTGTTTTTAAAATGTAAATTATGTGATTGGAGAACTAAAACACATCCAAGCATGAATTTTCATTTGCGTCAAGTGCATTCCGATAAATTGGATATGACAAAAAAAAGTATTGAGTTAACTGTATGTCCATATTGTCAGCAAGAATTCTCATCACAATGGTATTTGCGAAAGCATATGTTTCAGGAACATGAAAAGACTATTGACGATAGAACATGTTTCATTTGCTTAGATTGTGGCGAAGAATTTCCCACAAATGTTAGTTTACGTGCGCATGTATTTGAAAAATTTGCAGACAAGTCGGTGGAAGAACTGAGCTTCAAAGAGGTGATTTCAGTTGGCGAAGATAATGATATTTCATACAAGTGTACTCAATGCCCGACCATTTATCGCAAAAGTACATCTAGTCGGACATTAACAAACTTACGCGAACATTATATGTTGCATTTAGGCGAACTTACTGGAAAACACGCATACAAATGTAAATATTGCGATGAAAGTTTTCGTCGATTTGACTATATGCGCTTACACATTTGTGAGGAACTACGTAAAGCCTTGCAGAGTTGCGCCAATTCACATACTATATTAAGTGCGAAAGGCCGTAGAAATAAGTTATCAAAGAGTAAGTTAATAATAATTTTTAAATATTTTCTAATAAAATAATATTGTTAAATTTACTATTTTTTAGAAAATGTGCAACAAGAACCAGTCGAACTGAAGAGAGACTACATGAAACATATTCGTCATGTTTGTTTAAAATGTGGAAATTCATATGGCAAGTTGTTCCATTGCAAACGGCATATGTATATAAAACATGGCATGAGCAAACCATCGGGATTGGATTTTAAAAAGATAGCAAATCAAAGTGCTTCAGAAGTTTATGAATGTACGATTTGCGAAGAGTTCACCTGCGACTTGGATTTAAATACAATGCTAGTGCACGCGCGTATACATACCGTTTATGATCCTTTACTGTGTAAAATTTGCAATACATCTTTTGCTTATGAAACCGACATACCAGGACATGATTGTGTGGATGTGGAGGTTGTTGAAACAGTAAAAGGTAAGGTTAATATATAACTATACACATATATTAATAACTAATTTATACATTTATTATCGTTTAGAATCAAGATATCCCAGAGAAATTCCCATACCCAATATGGATACTTTTTGCCCTAAATGCGATCTAACATATACAACGCCTTCTTCCTTAACAAGACACATGAATAGAATGCATGGCATGCATGAACCCTACGGGCTTGGCTTTGTAGTGTGCGAAACAAACGGTAGCACTGAAGATGTATTTCGTTGCACTCAATGTGAAAATTTTACGATTAATGTGAAAAATTTGAAAGCTATGTTAGAACATGCGCGACTACATTTGCCATATGAAAGTTTCAGATGTGTCTTCTGTAAAGAGCGATTTCGTTTTAAAGAGCAGGCGAGACAACATCAATGTTCAAAAAATACAACAGAGGCGGTTAATATAGTGGATAAATACGATCAAAAGATTTTGAAGACGCGCTTAAATAAAATGGGGCGATTATGTCCTAAATGTGGTAAAAAATTTGCAAAACCAACAGTTTGTAAAGTGCATACAACAAATATACATGGTTTAGATAAGCCTGCTGGACTTGGCTTTGAAAAGCTTAGTGCTGATAACGTTGATAGTAATCGCGAAAAATACCGTTGTAACGAATGCTTGAGCTTCGTTGTAGAAAAACTGGATTTAAGTTTAATGTCAGAACATGCTAGAGAACATTTTCCGTACGATAGTTTTTGGTGCATGCTATGTGACGAACAATTTAAATTCAAATTGCTAGCTATTAAACATAAATGTCCGAATGATACAAGTAAAGTGGAAGAAAATAATGATGGTGATTTTGAAAGCACAGCGCACACCAAATATCCTAAAACATTTGAGAAGATTATAAAGAAATTTTGTCCCGAATGCAACTTTGAAGTGCCAACAATGAAAGCTTGGCGTTGGCATATAAGTAAATACCATGAAATGACAACACTTACCGGTTTACAGATGAAACAAGCGAAGGGCAATTTGGTAGAGTGTTTAATTTGTCAGGTAAAGACGACATATGTAAGGCGTTTGGATCATCGATTTGTACATCTGCCATTTAAGCCCTATCAGTGCAGATATTGTTTGGAATATTTCATCGAAGTGGAAAAGGCGAAAGCGCATTGTGGTGACTGTGCTGTTGCACCAACAGAATTCGACGAAACGGAGGAAACAAAAAAGGCACAAGCTAATAAGCGTACAGCGTCCAAAGGCATGGAAGCAAAAATTGATAATAAGAGAGCCAAAATACAAAATAAACGCGAAACTGTCTCACATGTAAAAGCGAACGGAGCAAACTCGTCCAGTGAACGGTTAGACTCCGAAAGTGAAAATGATAATGCAGACGCCAACAGATGTATTAGTGTTGTACTTACAGATGATAATGACTTCGCAAAGTTCATACGTATAAGCTGTCCATTATGCCCGGATACGGAATTCGAATCGAATCTAATGCTGACGCGTCATTTCAACGAAGCTCATAATAATTTTCGAGAACACTTCACAATTCATCAAACAAATGCGGCGAATTGTAAAACGTGCAAAAAATATTTTAATGTCGTATACAAGAAAACTATGATTAAGCACTATTTAAGTGAAATTAACGCTACATGTTTCTGTTGTCGTCTATGTGATAAAAATATACTATATTTTGAAACAATGCGCTCACATCTGCTGGACGATCATCAGGCTGTGATTGCCGGTCAGCAGACACATGAGAATAGCAACACAACCGCAGAAGCTGGTGAGGAGGTCGATCCTTTGAAAGTAACCGCTGTGGATATATCGAAGGTGTCGCGTACAACCATGGCAATACCGAGCGTTAAAACTGCGGTATTTAATGAATTTAATGAATACATTTCATATGCATGTCCCGAATGCAATGAGCATTTCGACACATCCGAACAATGGCATTTACACATAAACGGTGCACATAGTTTCTTCGAACAACATCAGCTGAATATTGAAGCCACATCAGATGGTTTTAAACGTTGCAAACAGTGTAGTGTTAATATAAGTGGCGGCATCCTGGCCGAACAAAGACATAAGCTAACACATATGCAATACAAATCGTTCATTTGTATTCTCTGTCAACATCGTTCGACCACGTTAGGTGTGCTCACACAGCATTTTCGCCGTCGTCACTTCGCCAAGGGCACGTTTAAGTGTGTTCTATGTCCAAGTGTGCTAAGTACTTCATGCGAACAAATCGAACATATGAAGAATGAGCATGATCCCAGTGAATATCCATCGAAATTATGTCGCGTCTGCTTCAGCATGTTCAGCTCGATCAACTCGCTGAACACACATATGGATTTGCATAATCCCAATCGAAAAGTGTTTCAGTGCGACTACTGCGACCGTTATTATAAGTACAAGAGAGAATTGGGTTTACACGTGCGTGCTAAACATCCCGAACAAGAAGCCAAAGCCAGTGAAGGAGGTAACTAAACAACTCTTTTTATTTATTTATTTAGAAAATTAATTAAAGGTAATAATAATGGTAAACGTATTTTAAACATAAAATTATTAGTTTATCTATTGCTATCAGTCAAATCAAGTGAACAAAGTTTAGTGAGATAAATGTACTATATGTATGTATATACATACAATAATGTGCAATGAATTGGGCGCTGTGAGTTGTGGTAATGACTTTTCGTATAGTTATCGTCGGTTGCACTGACTGTTGTGCGTTTGTTGCTGCTACAACAAAAATAATTATGTCAAACATTGATTACAACAAATATTACTATTTTGTACTCTATATTTTAATTTTTTCGTGTTTCTTGGTTTAACAAACATGGTTTTAAAATTACAAAAACAGAATAATAATAATAATAATAGCAGAAATGAAATTAAAAATGAAATTAAGAGATTAAAAGATAACAATGATGATAATTATTATAATATTGTTTTATGCAGGTGGAGGTTACATACATACATTTTGTTACTTAAATATGTATGACGCAAAATATATTTTTTTATTTTTCGATATATTATTTTCTTTTTTTATATTAATCTACTTTATATTAATATTTATACCTTTACTAATTTATTTATTTTTTTGTTTTATTTTAATGTTAATTTCTTATACAACTTCTTTTCCTTTATCTAACATTTTTTTTTTAATTTTGAATTTCTTTCTTTTTTTAAATTTATTCTTTTTTGATAAGTTTCACTTTTTTAATTTACATTTTCTTTATTGACATTTTTTTCTTATGTAATTCTATTTTTTAATTTTTTTTTATTTAAAAAGTTCTTTTTAATTTTTTTGTTTTTATTTTGTTTTTTTTTTTTTTTTTTTAATTTTTTTCGAAATTTTTTCATATACCATCGGTTAATATATTTTTACTTTATTTTAAAATTTTAACTAATTAATTAATCGTTATTTTGTTTTATTGAACACATGTATGTACATACATACATACATATGTACATATGTATATGTACATATTTTATTCTATAAATTCTCTGATAGCATTATTTTACATTTTATTATATTATATATGTATATGTACATATATTATTTTGTTTTTAATTTTTAATAACTTCTCATTTTTAATTTTTTTTATCCTGGAAATATATAAAGCTTCCGATTAAATTTGCGTTAGGAAAAGTTCCATTCAAAACTTTTTTGATTCCGTTTGTTTGCAATGCAATTTTTTTATATGCCAAATTAAATTTATAAATATAATATTTGAAAAAAAAAATCGTGAAAAATACTTGTTGAATTGAACGCAATGAGAATTTGAGATTTCTTAATTTCATTTAAATTTTTTTTTATTTAGATAGGTTTTAGTCATTTATCATAATTTTGTAGCTGAAGATAAAAATGTGATTAACAATTTCATTGCAATTATTGCCAATTTATAGAAATTTATTTAAAATATTTAGAAACTAAGTTTTTATTAGTTTTGTTTTTACTTTTTAATATTATTTTTCAGTAAATATTTAAAAACTTTAAGTTTCTATCGCTAAAAGTTCGTTTAGTACTTTCGATTTTTTTTTTACTATTTATTAGTTCAATATTTTACATTAGAAGTGGAGTTATTCAAAAATTATTTGTATATTTTATCAAAAACTAAAAAAAAATGAAAATTACGTACAAATTCGGAATTTTAAAAGAAATAGTTATTTCGGGTTAATTCCGGCAATTTTATCTAATGTTTTTCATAATCAATTAATTTTAAAAATATTTACAAACAATCCTGTGAAGAATTTGAAATTTTTTTAATTGAAAAAAAAAAAAAACTAAGTTTTTAAGTTAATTTTTGTATGTAGATATTAACCACACTAAATTGTATTTTTATGCACAAACACAATTTGTGTCCAAAACATGCTTTTAATAGCTAATAGAAATAAGCTTTTAACATACCATAAATTAATTTTATCCTAAATTTAATATTTATATGTATATGAATGTATTTGCAATTTGTCATATGTTTGCGTAAGGGTTAGACGTCTTCTTGGCATTGATGTGTTAATTGATTTAAATTTTGTTATTTAAAGATCGCAATATTTCAAAAATTCCTAAAAATCGCCAATCAAAAATGTATTGTATATGTGTAACAATAATATTTATATGTAAATATGTAAAAATTTGCGAGCTAATCCTTCACATCGCACAACGTTTGGATTTCCATTGCCAATTGCTGTTTGCTGGATTCTTCATGTGTACATATCGCAACGCCAACTGGTCAGCTCGCACGCGCCATTCATTGGTCACCGCCACATAAGTGCTATCATCAATATATCCACGCGGATTGCTTGTGCCAACGACGACCAAAACGTTTGACGGATGTGCGTTTGTTTGTCTACATAGTGTCTAGCTAGAACTGCCTGCTGCTTTTTTGACTGTCGCCTCGCAGACACGACAACAAACATTCTTACCAAGCTGACAGGAATAATAGCGCGACGCACAGCTCAACACCAAACAGTATCCGCACATCGAATCCAATAGAAAGCTGTTAGATACGAAAGCAAAACAAAATTATTAGATACATATAGTACACCAATATGTGCACACCGGCTGTTGGCTTGCACACGCGCCCAGAGTAAGCCATGGAACATGTGTGTGTGGTGTTCTTACCCACAGCTTATGCTCTTACAGATGACAATGAGTATAATTGAATGAATGGCCAACGCGTGCCACTTTACCATGGCAAAATATTTTGCCTACACTATGGATAAAAGTATAAAGTATGTGTATGCACAGATATATGCGAAAAAACGTATTACAATTTTATTTAAATGGAACAAAAAATAATAGAAATAAAATAAAGCACGAGGTTGTACTAATTTTATTGGAAAAATAGCAAAAAGTGAGTATTTCGTATTTACAGTGTCTAAAATATGCATTTTGCCTGTTAACGTGCTCGCAGTCAATATACGCAGTCGACGTCGGCGCAGCGCAAATTGCTCGGTGGATGGTTAAACTGAATTTAATCGTTTGGTACTAGGCGCCCAGAATCAGCAAGTAGGCAACTCGCTGTTTTTTCGCTGCCGCAAATTTGCGGGCAGCGCAGCCTGCATGTATGTGCGAGTGTGTGTGCGCAGCAGAGCGCACGCTAGGGTGGTCGGACACTTTTTTTCTACGGAATTAAATCTTTAAAAATTTATGTATAAAAAATTTTGCTTTTTATTAAAAAAAAGAACATTTCTAAAGAAAATACATATTATTTTATATATTAAAATTTATTTGTTTTAATAAATTTTTTTTTTCAGTTTAAAATTGCTGTAAGCAGTTGGTAATTGTTTGTAAAAAAGTTAAATATGAAGGTTTAAGTCAAATTTAAAGTAATAAAAATAAAATTTCTACTTATAAATATATATTTCAACAAAATATAATAATTAATGAAAACACGTGGCGTTGTGCACGCAAATAACATTGGTACGCCTACCCTACTACAGTTACACATAATTGCCTTTCATATTTACATTGGCTGCTAAAGTGTTGTTGTGCGACTTCGCTAAATACTGCGGTGAGAGACATGGCGACTAAATATCAAAGCATGGGCAAATGCCAAACACGTGTTATTAGTAAACAAATTACAAAGAGGAAAATACAAGCATCGGTGGTTCAGTGGTAGAATGCTCGCCTGCCACGCGGGCGGCCCGGGTTCGATTCCCGGCCGATGCAATTTACTTTTTTCATTTTTTTTTTTTTACTTTTCTCTTTTTATAATATTTTTTCACATTTTGTTTTTTGTTTTCTTTTCTATATTTTCTTTACAACGCATTGCGGGCGAGCAAAACCACTGAATCTTTCGCATGCAATAAAATATACAAAAATATGTTTCATGCAAGCCAATTCATGCTTATACAGCGTACAAATTACACGCAACAACAATGCTTCACAAAGCCAACAAAATCATTATGACATACCGGTCCAATAACACTTACTTACCTTTAATGCGTGTGTGTGTCTGCATTCGCATTCCTTTGCGTGCCATGACATTCATTCATTCATTCGCCGGTACGTAGAGACTTGAAATTCCACACATTATACACGAGTACACGAGTTTGACATACTGCTTCGCTGCTACATGCAATGGGACTCTCGCTGCTGCTGACCATGTTGGCCTGGTATAAATGGCATATCATGCAACAATTCTTTGAAGTTTTCAGATTCCCAAAATTCCATCATGCGATTTTTCTCTCTCAACGTCGTCATCGCATTATTGTTGTGAAATATTTTTTCAGTCGATCTGTTTGGTGTACGGGGGAAATGTTTAATGATTTGTTTTGTAAACAACAGTTTATTCAGCTTATTTATTTTAAATAAAAGTAATTATTAAGAATTACGTAAATTTTAATATTTACAATATAATAATAAAAAAATAATCCACCTGCTTTTTAACTCGAATGCTTGATATATTTAAATAATCATTATTAATTTTATTAAAATTAAAATGTTTAATATTTTTTATATGAATTATAAATTTTATAAAAATCTATTTAAAATATGATTTTAATTTTTTTGATAATAATAAGCATCCATAGTCTTTCTTTTTGCTAACTAACCAACATTGGGGTGCACGTTACCGAGCTTAACCTGAATTTCATCAGCGAAAATGGGTTGTTAAGTGGGGTGCTAAACGAGCTGTTGTTGTTAGCTTCGAGCGCAACCAACATGTCCTATGTCCACATAAAGCGAACCACGTAATATTAAACAAAACTTGATATTTGTATATACATATGTATGTATGTATGTATGTAAGTAAATCGTTAATAAAGAGAATATTACATGTATGTATGTTAAGTTTATGTTATGTTGTCGGATCAATGTTATGTATTATGTTAAGTCGTTATATTTAAATAATACATACATAAGTATATGCTCTTATGTTGTGTAAGGACTTTTTAAGAGATCAATATAGGAATATTAATTATTATAAAACTATATTATTATATACATAATACATACATACTAAATATAAAATAAATTTTTCCGTGAAACAATTTTTTTATAAAAACAAAGGGATAAGAAACCAAACAGAAATAATTTTAGAGATACTTAATTAATAATTTTTTTTGGAGAGAGAAAACAAAAATAAAAAATATAGACGTACAAAAGGAAGTTACGAACGAAAAAAAAATTATTTTGGCTCATCGTAAAATGAAGTCTATAGAGCTTGCTGACCCAATTAATATACAAAATCACTTTGCGGTGCAAGTTCACAACTCACAACAGCAATGCGTGGGTCTGTACAATTTGGTCAAAGTAGACTCCGTTTGGTCAATTTAAACTGTATGCACGAAAAAACTCCAGCTCTGAAAGTATTCGACGCAGTATCCGCCTGGGAAAGCAGAGAAAAACCTCCAGTCCGTTGGTGGTCCTTCTCCACCACCTGGCTTCGCTTGGAATCTCCAATTGGCACCGAGCAGCGAAGAGGAAGAACGACTGGCGCGCTAGTGTAAACTCGGCTATAACCGCGTAAGCGGTGTCTATGCTAATAAAAAAGAAGTTTGATCTCCATATGTCCATCAGTGTGTTGGGTTTACAACGTGAAAGGTGTGTCTGACGATTTTTCTTATGGAAAAAAGATTGAACAACGAATTTGCTTGAAATTTTGTTTTTCTATTGGAATCATGATTACGGAACCGTTGAAATACTTTATCACGAACACAAGTATTTGAGTGAGACAAAGCATTCAGTAAATATCGAGAAGTCACCGAAAACTTGCCTCGTGCGAATCGCCCATTCACCTATGTATGTTAGTGACTGAAACTGCGCTTGAAAAACGACGTGTCGTGAAGCGTGCCGGAATCCTGCCAAAAGATATAAGTTTTTTTTTGCAAAAATGACTTCGAGTAGACCTCGCAAGAGAGATGCTTGACAACCTTACATTGAGAACCTTTTCATCAAATGCACCATTACTGGTAACGAGACGAGGATGTTATTGTTGTAGCGGCAGAAATCTACCGAGTTTGCAGTCCTTGGATGGATTAAAATCCGGGTCTGTTCCGGTTACGTAGACCCGACTGCCGTGGGAAGTGTAGTTCTGCCGCTACAACAACAACAACGAGACGAGGTTTTATGAATAGGACCTCAAAACTGTCGAATGATCTAGTAAATTCCTGCGCCGATAGGGCAGAACGAATAAGTCAAGTCTCTCACATTTAGTTCTGGAGTTTAGTGTAGGCCATCCGAGTAGAATGTACGCGATTAATCCGATATATGGAAAACCGTATATTTTTTAGCTCTATGTTATGCAAGTTTTATAGCATCCATACTTAGATGCGCCGGAAATAGTCCTCATAGATTATCTTGAAAAGGGAAAACCAACAACGTCAACTACTGCGTTATTAAAACGGACAGCAAAGAAGTTTAAGGACAATAAAGATTTAATCACCGAAACTGAAGCGTAAGACAAATTGTACTACGGAAATGGCTTTGAAAACTTAGAAGGTCGCTATAATCGGTACGACTATGTTTAGGGTTACCATATCGGTCTCAGTCAAAATCAGTCCCGTTGCATATGTGAAGTCGGTATACTTATGTATGTATGATGGCGATATCATATGGTGTGCGTTCCAAAGGAGATTTATACCGAAAAAACCTGCGCGAGTTGAACTCGGTCGAGTTTTGGAACGCAACCATGAATGATATGATTCATCTAAATGCATCCTACTCGTGGCTTGCAATTTCAAAACGCCCAAGTAGACTAAAATGTTTTGACGCTCACTTTTTTTCACGCACTCGCTCAAAAAAGAATAGTAATTGAAAAAAATCGTCGATTCAGGAGGAAACCAGGGAATCAGTGCATTTTTTACGAAAGTCAGGGAATCAGTGCCGAAGGTCAAAATCACGGAATTCCTTGACAAATCAGGGAATATGATAACCCTAACTATGTTGAATAATAAATCGTATGACAGCTAAATCCTATAAAAGTCCGATATCGGCGGTTCCGCCAAATAATGTGTAGCTTCTTGGCGAGAAAAGAACGTATCAAGATCTCAAAATCAGAAAAATTAGTTCGCTTATGTAGGGACGGAAAGACAGAGAGACGAACATCCATTCTTGGCATGTTGTTGTAACGGGTACCTAATCCCACTTTAGATGGCTAGTATTAGATAAGTTGTCGTCGACGACATCCAACGGAAGGCCCAAGAAACGTGCTGTTTCGACGGGGTCGGACCAAAGGGAGAGAGGTGTCAGATGAGTGGAGTTGGTGGGGCATGCAAAGAGGTTGCCGGTGTCATGCGGCGACTCATTGCTCGCAGGACATATATTGGATATATTGGGGTCTATTCTGGATAAGTAGGAGTTTAACCTGCTAAAGTATCCAGAACGAAGTTTTTATAGGATCTTCGACGTTTCCTTCTGAGTGTTACAAATTTCGGAGCAAACTTAATATACCCTGTTCGGGCTATACAAAAAATAACATAACATTTTGCATTGAAGTCGGACTACTACTACACCTAAAAGGGCAAGTGATGGCATGACAAAAGTATGTAACAATTAACTATTTTAAATTAAAGTTGAGTACATCATTTGGATTCAAGGCGAAGGCGAACAAAAACACTTTTCCACGCAAAATTGAATTGCGTACTTATTTATAAGAGCGAAGCACTAATGCGAAGATGCATACATGTACAACCAAGCATACTTACATACATATGTACATGCAATCACACATACATACACATATAATATTTACATGGATGGAATCATTTAAAATTGCTCCTGATGCAACTCTACAAACAACCCCCAAAAGTGCTATTGATACTGGGTGAGATGACTTTGAATGCCTTAAAGATTGGGCAGCGCGTACTTATCACTGCTAACCACTTGCTTTGTGGTGAGTGGGTCACAAAATTTAGACGCACTATTGTCCTCTGCAAATCCTAAGAGTAACAGGCCAACAGAAGTATTGTGCAAGAACTCCAGAGAAAGTGCATGCATGCAGGCAAATATATACATATATGTACATATGTATATGTACATACATGCTTACATATGTATGTATATATCGTCCATGTGTAAAAAATTTCCGTAATCAAACTCATAAAAAAATATAAAATAAGAAGTGCACAAAATGATGCTGGCAAAGAAGGCTAAGACACAAGTGGAAAAAAACTTGAAAGTAGAAGTCAACAGTTTCGCCTGTGTTGATCCTCCATCGAGAATATCATAAATGCTATATACATATGTATGTATGTACACGAGTGTGTATGCATGTGCATATATTTTTATAAGTATGCTTGTATGCATATCGATAGTTGTCCATATGAGAGCTTAGCAACTGCAAACCGAACCCTATCAATGCAGTTTATAAATAAATACATATGTATGTATGTACGTTAGTCGTTGTCGCTGTTGCTCACTTTGGTACGGCAGCTGTTGATCATCCTGCTTTTGCTGTAAGACCGCATATGGGATATTATACTGCTTGAACAAAAACAAAAAAGGCCAAAGAAACAAAGTGACTTTAGTCACTTGCAGGAACATCGGTGAACTTGTTCCTCGCATGTATAAATAAATACAATATATATATACATACATACTTATATACCATATGTATTTATGTCTTACTGCAAAGCTCATTGAGGAGGAAATTATTGAAGATAATAATATAAATTTATTAGGGTGGCCCAGAAGCACAAATGAAAATCTACTAGGCTGGATAGAATGACAATAAACAATCTATTTTCTAAAAAAAAAAATTATTTTAAAAAATAAACTTATTTTAAAAATAAACTTTTTTCTTAAAAGAAATTTATTTTCTAAAAAATCACATTTTATACGAAGAAACCTATTATTCTCTAAAAAAAAATATATTCTCTTCAAAGAAACCTACTTTCTAAAAATAAGCCTAATTTTTTAAAAGATAACGGGTTTTTCAATAGGGACGCTACAAACGGACCCCGACGCCACATTTATTTGACATTTCTCTTCAGTAAGGCTTGCCATTTCATCATGGAAAGATATACGATCCAATAACGAGTCGAAATTATTAAAATTTGCTACCGAAACCATAATCGTCCTGTCAGATCAACAATTGAGGGTGGATCCACAGGCTCAGTACAAAATGTTCCCGTGCCAGTAAGACAAAGAAGTGCGCGTAGTGTCGAGAATATTGCTGCCGCTAGCGCATCGATTGATAAAGACCCAAAATTTTCCCACGACAGTCGAGTCTACGTAACCGGAACGGACCGGGATTTTTATCCGGCCAAGGACTCTGAACTCGGCAGATTTCTACCGCTACAACAACAAAAACTGGAAGGCCCAAATGAGTCTCTCACACGTCATTCTCAAGCTTTGGGCATCTCTATGACGCCGTTGTGGCGAATTTCGCGAAAAGATCTTAGCCTACATCCTTACAAGATCAAATTGACGCAAGAACTGAAGCCGCTTGACCAGAATTGTCGTATGTTAGTGAATTGGACTAAGGCATAACTTGAAAATGATCCCGATTTTCATCGAAAAATCATCATCAGCGACGAGGCTCATTTCTGGCTGAACGGCTCGACAATAAGTAAAATATGCTTTTTGGTCAGACGGCAATCCACACCTATTCCATGAGTCATCATTGCATCCCGAAAAAATTACAGTTTGGTTCGTTTTATTGGCCGGCTGTGTCACTGGGCTGTACTTCTTCCGTGATAATCAAGAACGGCACGCTACTGTGAATAATAACAGAATATTTTGGCCCGAATTGGATGATATGGACTTGGACAGTATGTGGTTCCAATAGGACGACGCCTTAAGCCACACAGCAAATGCCACAATCGATTTATTGAAAACTAAGTTTGGTGAAAGTGTTATCTCACGAAATTGCCTAGTCAATTGGCAGCCTCGGTCGTGCGATTTGACGCCGCTAGAATATTTCCTATGGGGCTACGTAAAGTCTATGGTCTATGTCAACAAGCCAGCGACGATTGATGAACCTCGTACGAATATCGAGCGTGAAATTCGCAGCAATATCGGTCGATTTATGCTTGAAAGCCCTCGAAAATAGGGATCAGCATTTGGACTTCTGCAAGCGTGCCCGTGTAAAAGAAATCGAGTTCCATACATAATGGCATCGAATATACTTTCACAGGAATAAAGAATTTTATTGATATCCCAAACCGTTTTTTTATTTAAAAACAAAAACTCTTATTGAAAAACCCGTTACATATTATCTACAAATAAATATACTCTGTAAAAAGGAACATATTTTCTAAAAAGAAACGTATTCTTTAAAAAAAAAACCCCACTATCTAAAAAGAAGCTTAATTCTTTAGAAGAAAACGTTTTTCTAATAAGAAACATTTTTCTAAAAATAGTTCTCACTTCAACAGCTAAGGACGGAGAATTATTTTCGATTTTTTAATTTTGAGAATTAGCTTTACAAAAAAGTAATATTTGGTGCTATTTTATAAGAATTAATATATTGATATATCGATATATCAAAATGGAGAGAAATTTATGATGTTCGTCTTGATGTTATCGACCAAATGGAGTGTTGTATAAGTTTTGGCAGGTTTTTATATAATAAATAAGTTAACCTCTACCTACCAAAGTGAAAACTACTAATAGAAAAATATTTTTAAAATTTCGCGGCTTAAAAAAATCATTTTTGTTTTTTCATTTAATTCTATAACGTCTCTGGAATATTGTTCTAAACGCTCAAATTGATACGATATGATGAAGTTACGAGCTCGAGATCAACGAAACTGTGTTTTCAAAGTCGGTTGTCAAGATTTCTTGCCAAGTCATCTATCAATCTTAATGAAATTTTACTCAGGTTTCGAAATATACATAATTTACAAGGTCTTGAACGAAAAGTTTTTTTTCAATCACTATAGGCTGTTTTTGCTCGAGGAAACCAATGTAGTCCCTTAAGACAGGACAAAACCCGGTTAAGTTTTACGCAAATTTAAATAGTATGTGTATATAAAATATTATTTGAGAAGGGAGAACCGCGTATTAACGTTTATAAAACTAATGAGCGCCACCTTTCTTGCGCCAAACCTCAGCTCATTGCTTTAGCTATGCTTTTTGCTAAAAAAAAAAATTGAATGTAACACCAACAACAAAGTTATGCTGATTAATTCAAGGCAATATCGCTTAAAGTCGCACATCAGTTCGTGTTCTTGATTTGATTTATGGAAATTTTGGTGTTATTCACAACGTTCCAAGATTTGGCGTAACAAAGATGACTATAAAAATATGTAAACTAAATGTTTAAAAGCTTTTGCAAACAGTTTATTTTATATTTTATATTTGTGTATGTATATTTTACTTGTCTTTTGGTTATCGATTAAAATACAATATTAAAGGTATACTCTATTTTGCTTATACTTAATAGCCTAAAGAGTTTGTATGTATAACTTTCGCATGTTAAAGTCAAATAATTGGAATGTTTACACAAAAACTCTTCAAATTAATTATCGATAATTTGTAACATTTGTATGGAGGCATGGTTTACGCGTACAACTGTGCATACAGCAATTTGGTTTTTTTTATAAAGAAAAAATACACACTTAAACAATAACAAACAAATACTACTGAGTACTACCTTTACCAAATATGTAAGTATGTATAGTACTTACATAAAAGTGCTAATAATTTCGATTTTTGTTTGGTTAATTTTGCAAATCAAAACTTGATTTTCGTTTTTGTGTATTTAAAAACATTTACGAACTAACATAAAAGCACAATATTTCCACTTTCATTGCCGGCTAAAAAGGTGCGATTCAAGGGTAAAACCGCCAACGATGTGAGCACACCACGGAATGTTTCTGCGCGCAATTTTGTCACTGTGTGCGTGGCGTGAGAACTGCCAATGTCCGCATAAATACCGATACGATTCCCTGTGGTCGCATAAATCAACTCAGATTCGATGGTTTGGAGGAAGTGCGCTGGCTCGGCGGGTGGTCTACAAGTACACAAAATAATTAAATGGAATATTGAAAATGCAATAGCAGTGTAAAAAAAAAACACAAAAAAACTTACTTGAGCTGATAGTGTAATATACCATCTGTGGCATGCCAAACCGCCAAGCTGTGGTCCAGTGCTGAGCTGATCAACTGCTGATCGTTAGGTGCCGCTAACTGCAACAAATCGCATTCCATGGGACGCCAAGCATTTAATATGCAACCCGTACGGGTATCCAACATCACAATACTGCCCGAGGATAATCCTACGGCTAGCCAATTGCCCGATGGTGCAACCGTCAAGCAACGTACTGTGGCATTGCCCTGCGTTGCGCCGTTGCTCACACGCCACTCGTTCACGTATTGCATGCAACGTGTATCGATTATTTTCACCGAAGATTCAGCGGTGCCGGCCAAAATAAGTGGACTTGGTGAGGGCAGTGCTTTAACAACGGTTATTGGATTGTGTTTGGGCGCATCGAGTACACCCAACGGACGTCCGATGAACGGATCCCAGATATGTACACCGGAATCGCAGGAGACCACAAGGCGGGAGGCTTCTAGGAAAGCAAGTGAGTGAATGGATTTTTTGTGTGCTGTGTAGGTGAATTGACAGGAGGTCATCTTGCGTCCGTCGCCTTCGCTGCGTAACGACCATAGTTTAACGGTTTTATCCTGTAACAAATTTGCATATATTTTCCACTTTTCGCTCACTTTTCACCCATGTTTTATATTTACATTTTTGTTTATATGGTTGTTGATGATGTTTTGTGTATGGAATGTGATTTTTTGTTAATCAATATTTGATGTTTGTTAATGCACTTTAACTTTAAAACGAAAATTTATAATAAAAATATTTTTTTGAAATGAATAAATAAAAAATCCATTTCCAAGTTTAACGGAAAGCTCAACGTCTCACTTTCATCGTGAAGTTAATTAAATATACTGAACTATCTTTTCACAGACTTCTATATAAAAAATTGCAGAAGTCGGTCAGTTCAACAGTATTATGTTTATGACCAGCGTTAAGCTAGTAGTCGAACGCGATTGAAGAGAGAAGAAGGAAGAATACTCGCGACAGCCGGTTTTAAATACGTTACCGGAATCGACCCGGATTTTATGCAGCCAAGGATTATCAACCTCGTTTGAAAAAAGAAAGACAGGTCTTCGTACCTCGGAAATCAAAATGACATGAATGAAATAACGGATTTTTTGGTACTTTATCGAAGTGTCAAGTTCCACATATTTCACTCGAATAAGCAAGTATCTCACAGGTGATAATTTCTCGATATCGCCGGCAAGCATATCATAACAAAATTTTTCGATTTCTGAAACTTGTGTATATTCAGTCAAGGACAAGAACTGCAAACTCGAACGCCATATTTTATTATAGCGTACGGTTCTTTTTGCTGGCTTCTTATTGAGTCATGACCGATATACCGTAAACAATTAAGACAGAAAAATTCGGATATTAGATATAAATGGATAAACACTGTATAAAATGTTGTGTTTTATCAATATAAAAAATTATAAAAAAAGGGATTTACTATAGAGTACACCTTTGATTGAGTTTTGGTTCTTTTCATAAAGTTTAAATATATTTCGAAAACGTTTCTTGGTAAAAATGGTCAAATCTTTGCATATCTATCTGACATAAAACCATTTGGAGGATTATTAAAAAAGTAAAACTCTCAATTATGGAAGACATCAAGACGAACACCATAAAAAATATGGTAGCAACCAGAAATTTTTTATAAAATAATTTAAGCTTTTCAAGTAATATTTTTTTCGTTTTCTTCTAAAAAAAAAAATAACGGAATTGATAATGGAATGGTATACAAATGATGATAACGAAATGATAAGTGAAAAAAAAAATAATTTATATTAGAATCTCACTTACCTTCGAAGCCGAAATGAAACTGTTCTCGTTGTCCAATGCCAAAATTGAACGCACTGAATTTGTGTGTCCACCGAAAGATTGCAATTTGATTTGTTTTAAATTCAACATGGTATCCTTGTCCGAACGACTGATTTCATGGCGCCAATAAGCCAACCAATTGCCCTTCAAATGTCGCACTGTTGGTAAGTGTTCAAATTTGTAGGCGACCATGTCTAACACCTCCATGGGACCGACTTCTTGCTGCGATTGATTTGCCGCGCCACCACTGACCACCTCAAGGCGATTACCAATGACGTTTGTACCAAAACTATTGGCCACCAGCAGCTCTGGTTCCGTTAAATTATCTCTACTCTTCGATGGACTGTCCACCGTATCATTGTTCGACATGTCATTTGTCATTTGCGATTTATAGTCGGGTTGCTCAAATTCATGGCAAAGTGTCAAGATAAACTCCAAATTACAAATGGTACGTTGCATAATGGCCTCGCCCAAGAAACGCAAGAAGGACAAATATGAAATGTGTGCAAGCGCCGGACTAAACACATCACGTATCTCTTCACGCTCACGTCTGGAATTTGCGCCATCATCATTTCCAAAGCAATTAATTGGTGGAGATATCGAAAGTTGGCTCACAGTTTGATTTTCAAATTGCTCACGTATACCAAACGCCTTGTCGAAAATGAGGAAGTACGGTCTAAGCGTTGGTATGCATAAATGCTCTTTCGACATATCGGGACCGATACGCACACAGAGCGTATAAACTGCATCCAACCATTTACGTGCCAATACCGAACGGCCCAAATAGCCGCTGGGCATTAGAAGTCGCGTAGAGCCCAGTATACGTACAATTGGCAATAGCATATTTTTGAGTATTGTTTCCTATAAAGAAAAAGTGTGTGTGAATTGTATTTGATAAAATTTTTTTAATTTTGAAATTCTACTTTTAAGTGTTCCATTATTGTGGCATCCATCAGACAAGGCACCAGATATTTAAGTAATTGTAGTGTGCTTATAATAGCGCCTTCGAGACTGGGTGTTATGCGCTTCGAGCCCAAAGCGATCAGTTCGCTTATATGTGGAAAGTATTGTACGAGTATAACTTCCTCGCCGAACAGTGCTGTGAAATTACGGTAAATATATAAAGGAATTTGAAACAATTGAAGCATTAATGACATACCCGCTATAGACATCAGACACTCCAAGACACGCGCTGCGCTACGATCGCCCACAACATGCGCGTCCGACATGGAAAAGTAATTCAAATTTTGCAACTCAGCTTGCTCATGCGTTTCGGGTAGCAAATTCTCTTGACCAACATAACACAACGACAACATTTTGAGTAGATTGCGTGTTATATAACGCGAAGTAAGCGAGGGTCCCAAACGGTGTGCTAGCCACGTCAAGCTGCCAGCGCTCATTTCGGAGATGCGATTATTTTGCGCCGCTTTAGCTTCAGACATTTTCGAAATTACCGAAGCTTGCAGTGAGTCCAATGCAACTTGCGCTTGCATTTCACTTTCCTCCTCCGTCTTCGTCTCCTTGTTTTCGGCGTGCAGTTGTGTTCTGTCGGCGGCAATTTGTTGCGATTTCAATTGTTTCTGCTCCTCTTCCACGGCTTGTGTGATAATTTCAAACGAATCGATACTTTTGCGCGAGCCGATGTCACAGTCGATGGTGTTTAATTGATAACTGCGCCTAATGGCGCTGGCAGGTATTTCAATTGTAGGCGATTTGGCGCCAAGCTGTGCGGTGGGTGAATCAGTTGCGCATTGACTGTTCAAGGAGACCTTATCGGCGTCCTCCAATGATGCGTTTGACATTTTTGAACCGTAGATAATCTCTGAAATTGCCAATTTCTCTGATGCTGTTTCGCTTTGGTTGTAATCTTCTTTAGCTTCTTCGGCAGGTGTCGGCCGCATGTCAAAAGAGTCGATCGACTTATTTTCACTGGTACCCGAATTTGAGATGTGATCCGAGTTGGCATCATCATCAAAACTGAAAACGTCTTCTACTTCCTGTTTCGAGGTGTTTGTAGCTAGTAATGGTAAGAAAAAATTGGACAAAAATAATAAAATTTCACTTTTCGATTTTTAAATCAACTTATAAAAGAGATAAACAACCAAAACGTTAACTTCGGTTGCACCGGAACTATTACATATACCCTTTACAAATAAAAAAGTTTTCATACAGAAACTTGATTTTGATCGACCAGTTTGTATGACTGCTATATGCTATACTAGTCCGATTTAAACAATTTGTTCGAAGTTTGTAGTGTTGTCTTAAAAAAAAAAACCGAAAATCGTATATGCGAGAAATGTTCTACGGATCAATCTGAACAACTTTGCCTAAAAGACTATGGGTCTATAATCGGTTTCGAATCAGTGACTTTTAAGGCGAAGTTGTTTCTTCTTCTTCTTTATTTGCGTAGACACCGCTTATTCGGTTATAGCCGAGTTTACAACAGCGCGCCAGTCGTTTCTTCTTTTCACAATTTGATGATACCTTCTCCACCTGGTCTGTCCAACAGAGTGGAAGTCTTCCTCTTCCCCTGCTTTCCCTGGCAGGTAATGGGTCGAATACTTTCAGAGCTCGAGTGTTTTCGTCCATTCGGACCACATAGCCGCTGTCTCTTAATATGTCCCAATGTCGTCGTATATATCGTACAGCTCATCTTCCATCGAATGCGGTACTCGCCGTTGCCATGACCGTAAATCTTCCGCAGAACCTTTCTCTCGAAAACTCATAACGTCGACTCGTCAGATGTTGTCATCGTTGTTTAGGGATCATAAAGATTTCTTCGCTATCTTAAACACTTCATGATAAATTTAATATACCGTGTTCGAGGCACAAATATTTAAAAGTGCACAGCATTTCGATTCGAGTATACATATATAAATCGAAGTGAAAGGGATGTAAGGACTGTAAATTCGGTACCATTCCTCAGAATTATTTCAGGAATGTTGGCTAACGCGACGACAACAACAACAACAATAGATGATGGTTAAAATTAAGCACTACACCTTCAATGGGCTACAAATAAAAAGGTTAAACTTACCCGGTACTTTAACATGCAGCGTCGTATCATCTACACTTTGGTCCGCGCCCTCCGTTGACATTAACGTCAAAGAAATGTCATCTTCTGTAGAGGCATAATTTAAATTCCGACTCGTTCGACGACTACCACCACCTCCATTGTTCGTAGAGCTGTGATAGTGGAAACCATTACCATCTTCCGGTTCCTTGTAACCGCCAACAGCCTCAATTAGTGGCGCAATAAAATTGTGTAGAAAACATTTCAAACCGAAGCGTACAATCAAATGCAATAAAAAGCTGTGATGGTAAAGCTTAACCGATTTGCGCGATTTGAACGAACTGCTCATGGAAAAGCGCACTTGTCCACCGGTTGCACTGCCTGCATCCGCACTGCGCGTGCGCACCGAAATCATGCCGCGTTCAAAACTCTCCACATCGTACAATTTCATTATGGGCAATAACAGGTACTTTTGTGTATTGACAATGCCGAGCGCTTGTGCCACTGGATCGAATAAATTCCATGCAGTTAATATCGATGTCTGCTCATCTAAAAGCAAATCAATGATGTGCGGCAGCAGTAATTCCACTGGAGAGAATTGCTCATAGCCAATGGGCTCCAACAAACGACCGATGTACGCGCAACATGACATCACTTTGCACTCGGCTATTTTACGTTCGAAAAGCACACGCTGGCGATCCATGTCGGTGTATTTGGCGCACTCACGACCATTACAATTGAAGTGTGTACACAATTCCAGCAGCGAGGAGTTCAAATCGAATTGATGCAAAGCACGTATAAGCGCATAGGTAGCGTAGAAATTACATGGAAACGGTATCAATTGATTAGCGAATATTGGTTCGAGCAGCTGAGTGGATGTTGGCGCTGGCAGTCCCTTGTCGGTGAGCACAACGGCGACTTGTGGTTGCAGCAACAGTGCAACGGTGTAACGTAGACACTTTGGTATATCTTGACGGTGTAAGCTAGCCACAGTACGACACGCTTGCAGACGTTCCTCGGTGGTGGCGTTCACGCCGTTCATGAGCATTGCGCGCAGACGCGGCATAGCAAAGAGTTCTACAATTAGGCAACCCAACACTTGAAGCTCACGTTCGCGGTTCTCAGTGAGCAGCTGTTTCATGGAACGCTTTTTTAGATAGGTTGGGCTTGGCGCCAATAGACTTTTTGGTTTATGCTTATTTTGTGTTACGGTCGGTATGCTGGCATTCGGATTATCATCTAGGAAGAGACGATTGGTAAATGAGTTCTCTGAGGAGTGTGCATCAAACAACATATCACTGTGAAAAATCTTTTCCAAAGTGTTTGATGCTGGCTTTTGTTTTGGAAAAGTGCGTGCGAAGAATGTTTCCATTGTTTCGAGAGATTGGAGTAGCGCACATGGATTATAATCTTTTGGCAAGTCAATAAAATTGGTGCTGGGATAGAAATTTGAATTTGACATATCGCTAGCAGTGTTATTAGCACGCAAGGACATACGTGGCGAAGATGAAGAAGCACCTGAACGACGAAGCGAAGTTGTTGCTGCAGTGAGCTCTGTTGGAAAACTGGTTGTTTCGCTAACATTAAGGTTCTCTGTGCTTTTAGCAAGACGTTTTGACTCGTTAGGTCGCAGCGTGGAGCTGCCGGAACGTGGAGACCGCGGCGAAGCAAGCAATTGATTGAGGCGTGGCGGTATTTTATTGAACCACGGTGACGGGAAACGTTTGGCGGGATGTGGTGTGGTAAACAGTTGCACAATACCACGTTGGCAGAGTTCTTTATGTTGATCCACCAAACTCAAACATACATTCTTTGATTTGACAGCAGCCTTTCCGGATAATTTGTAGCTATAAATATTGTATTAAAAATTAAAGCCCATTATATTCAAAAATTTCATGTCATGTATTACCCAAAATTGAGATCAATCCAGTGTTGTAGCCTCTCACTGACGTACTGGGATTCTAAAGCTTCCCGATGTTTTGCAATGAAGTCTTCAGGGCATGAGGCCCATGCAGGCAAATCTAAATCTGGCAAGTCTTCGTGAATGCTCTTAAAAATCATTGGATCGGAGTAGAACTCAGGTATACATTCATCCGGAGTCCACTGTTGCAAGCGCTGTATGGATACGGGATATTCAGCAGGCACCCAAATTGGACGCACGTGTTGGCAGAGCACTTCTTGCGGTGTGCGACGTGCCATATAAACAAAATATGTGATTTCCGAAAGGAAATCCGACACATGATGAGGTGCCTGACTGCTTACGCCTACCGATACGGTGCTTCCGACACCATTTACACCTTGATGGGTGGCATGTGAAAACATTAAATCTAAATGTACATCACCTTTGTTCAGTCGATATTTGCTTTTGGTTAAATCACGCCAATTCAGGCCATTGCGTGCTGTAAAATCAGTTACCCATGGCATTATGTGATGGTAGGCCGGATTATTAAGTCCACGGCCGGCAGCGTTATTCAATATCGTTAGATAATCAAAATTAGAAAGTTGACCATTGCACCACATCTCACAGTATTCACGCAATGTAAATTGATCCAAATCGTATGCAAACTGTAAATCGAATTTTGTGTTACTAGAGCAATCAGCAGTGTCATCTTCGCCATCTTCATCATTTCCACCATAAACATAACTGCCATTTTCATTTTCTTCTAAAACCACGGAATTGTCGCCATCAACACCGTGTGCAGTTTCGCTGGGTGATGTGGCACCACGTTCAGCCAGATTTGGTCGCAATATGCAAGACTCTAGTCGTGGTAGTACTTGTATCCAGAGATTTTCGCGCACCATTATATCATGTAGACGTATCTCACCCAAAAATAGGCCAGCTGCTTGTAGTGCCTTTGAAAGCTGTATAATTTGATAGATAATAAAGAGCGACTTGTTGTAAGATTTCCCCAATATCGACGGCGAATAAGTTATGCAATCGTAGAGACTTGTAACGATGGCGGGTGGATAAAATAATACGCAAAAGTGAGTTGAGGTCTCTATGGTGATAAGAGCTGGCATTATATTCGCATGACGATCTGGACGTTTAAAAGAAGTAAAAGTAATAAATCAACGTATAAAAACGATGCACTTATATATGTAAGCAAATTGCTCTTACCAATTGAGTCCTCTCCAACTCCATTAATATTTTCGCATTTTTGATCTTCACTTAATCTGTCTAACTGGCAATGTATGACAGGACAATTGTATACACGTTGTATCAGTTCCTTCAAGACCACATCGTAAGAAACTAGGGCGCATGCTGAAGGTGGGCTCAATGTTCTACCGGTTGGTGTTGTTGATTTGGCATACTTAACGTTGGCACCCGGATAACGTTTGTATGCAGCCTCCCATAGATTTTTGAAATTTGTATTGGTTACATAGCACAATGCTTGAGAATATGTGAGCGGATTGCTGCCTTCAGCCTCTACAGCTGCTTCTATGCTTCCATCGCCATATTGCCATTGCAGAGGGAATACTTTTACATTTGGTTTCTTCAAGTAAGTTTGCAATAAAATTCTTGTCCATGGATGGTCTAAGGGATCACTTGGATGTGCTCTTCTATCGAGTTTATGCCATACATTAAATGGAGCAATTTTGTGACGCTGTTCTAACGTTTGTAACCATTGCTTATCGCATATCAATTGATAACGACCAGATACAGGGGTTTCACACAAATGTTGAATGTTTACACCAATTTCATTGCAAATCACATCCATTTTCATTTTTTAATACATACATACGTATACTCTTCAAAACATAAACATTTCAACGTAGTTGGCCAATTTTTAGCAGCACTTTCGTAATTAGATTTTTGAAGCACAGCTTCAACTTAAACATAAGTTAAATATAATTATGCCAAACTACTAACACCATTTTACAAATATTTTCACATATTTTATTAATTCGAGAACATTTGCTTGGCTTATTTCTTTTTTAAAGATTGTTACTTGATAACAAAGAAGATTTTGCTACATTCTGCAGTGAGAAGAAATTTTGCGATTTGGTTGAATTACTTTTGATCGCCAAAGTCTTATCGATAACTTTTCGATACGTTTTTAACATAATATTTTATTGTAAAAACAACCATTATTCTATGTTGATTTACAAAAATCGTACATAGTTGTGTTTACTATATGTTTTATTAAAGAAATATCATTTATATTTACGTATTTCGCAGTAAAATTAAACACCCGATATATAAACACGAAATGTTTGCATCGAGCAGCTGATATTCATCTCTATTTTAAATCAGCTGTTAGAAAGTAAACAACCACAGGTTGACACAGAATTTACAATATACAAATTTAACCTTTTTGTGAGCAACTAAATAATTTATTTTATTTTCAAATCAGCATTTAAGAAATTTCCGTGCTTATGATTCAAATATATCCGTTAATAGTAAAATTATTACGAAATGATATAATATTTACGAGAAGACGGTATCTACTATATGTATGTATATAATAGGGGACTTGATTTTACTTAATAAGCCGCAAGTCAGAAATAGATTATACACAAAATTCAATTTAAGGTTCATAGAAGACAGTTACAGCTCACCCTTCCTTCAGTATTTAAATTTATTTTATTTTACCCTACAAAAAATTTGCTTGTGACAGGTTTATTGTAAAAATATTTTGCAAAAGTTCAAGGCCAGATTTGTTTACATTTTTTGGTTCTTGCATGTCTTTTTGTTATATTTATAAGTAAAGATGTGTTTGCGTATATTAGTCTGTATGGATCTCGTAAAATTGTGATAAGAGTTCAAAGACATTAGAATACGAAATAAATCACATATTTAAGTACTATGTACATACATATAATAATGTTTAATTCGAAGCAACACATCAACGCAAAGAAATACCAATGAAAGGTCAGACAAAATTCTGAACTTATGAAATACGCGAATCGTGGCCGTTGTATGAATTGTAGTCAAGAGGTTACAAAACATCCGGAGGAGGCAAATGGCCCAGGAATGCTGACATTCAGGCGTCGAAGAGTTGTTTGAGAAGTTCGAGTTGGCTTGGGAATCTTGCGCAACTTCATTATGCGTATTGCAGCAGGTTAAACTCTTACTCCTATCCAGAATCAACCCCGAAATACCAAATACATACATATACATATGTATGCTCTCATGCACCCATCATTCAACATCCCTCTCCCTAAGGTCCGGCCCCGAGCGTTTGCAGGGCCTCTGATCCTATCTGATTGCGATGACAACTAACTTGAGCCTTGCCACACAAATAGGGTTTAGACAACTGCTACAACAAATACAACAACAGGGGTGGCGACATCTTCTATCCATTAATATTAGGTAATGGCTACTGTTTTTTGACTGAAAGGACAGAAAAGCAGCATCCTGGTTGGGGTAGGTTGCTCTACGATTTTGAATGTGGAAAGATTTCGTCTTCTGCAAAAAAAATATCGCTAAGCAATAGTCTGACGGCTTTACTCCCTTGAGGAGGCACAGAGCAGTCTGTTTATACCTACGCATATGACTATATGGACGAATTCAATAAACGACAAGGTCGCTAGACTTTATAGCAGCTTTCTGAATTTTATTTATACGTACATACATCTAATTTCTTCAACATATACATATGTATGTACATACATAGGTTTATGATTATAGTTATGTATGTACATACGTAATAAATTTTTTATATTAGTTAACAAAATATATATGTACATATGCATATACACATACGTATATTTAGGGAAAAACAGTTTCTGATCATAAAAAACGTAAAGAATCATACATACATATGTATGTATATATATGTATGTATGTATGTATATGTGTATAACCGCCATTAATCATTCATATCGCCAATAATGACCAATTAAAATCGACTCAATAATTAATTTCGGACTTACAGATTAGGGTTTACTGCTGAACTTCTCCATTTCAAGTCATATAAATTAATGACATTCCTTGGCCATGTCCATCCATACGCATAAACATATTTATATCAATAATCATAAGCCTATAGGTACTGTTGTATACATATACTTATACGAAATATATACCGATAATATTTGAAAATTCCCATTAAAAATATATTGATATTAAGAACTTACAGGGTTTGTCGGGAAAGTAATAGGACTGAGTCGAAAAAAATGATTGAACCAATCGTTACAATTCTTTAAAAATGATCAAAATATGCTCTTTCTGCGTCAATGCAGAGCTGCCAGCGCGATTTCCAAGCATTGAAGGCGTCACGGAAGTCATTCTCCGGAATATCCTTGAGAGCCGAGGTGTATGCTGTTTGGATTCCCTTTCATCGGCCTTTTCCGGCAAGGATACAAAAAAAAGTCCGGGGAGGGCCACATCTGGGCTGTAGGGCTTCTGCGGAAGCGTTGGGAAAGAAAGGTGGTGTGAGCCGGGGCGTTGTCGTGTTGCAACTTCCAATCGACTGCGATGTCTTTCGAACCCGATTGACCCTTCGTTTGAGTCTGTTGAGGACTTTCACGTAAAACTTGGCGTTGACGGTTTGTCCAGGAGGAACAAATTCATGGTGGACGATGCCTTTGATGTCAAAAAAGACAATGAGCATCGTTTTCACTTTGGAATTGCTCATTCTTCCGGTCTTCATCAGCGACCTCTTTCTGGCCCTTCAAAAAGGCCTGGTGCCACCGAAGCACGCCATTTCTTGTTAAAGCAACATCTGGATAAGCCTTCTTGATCATATCAAATGTATCTGTCGCAGATTTACCGAGTTTCACACAGAATTTAATCGCGTACCTCTGCTTTAACGAACACTGAATTTTCGGCTTGCACCACTCACAGAAATACGTCGCGCGAAAATGTTTGTCCTGACTCTCCAGGTGCTTGGAAACAACTGATCAGTCGCTCGTTCCTTAGGTAGGAACGCCCTCTGCCGAATCCAGTCGGTACAGGTCGCTTCGAAGTACAGTCGCGGCGGAAGAAAATCAGTCCTATTCTTTTCTGGACAAACCCTGTACACACACGAGGCTCATTTTTAATCAAAAGGTGCAACTATCTTCATACGAGACTTTAGTAACATTTGTGGATCTCGTCTAAGACTCACATTATTTAGACTAAATTGACGAAAAATATTTTAAATATAATTATAAGAAAGTCATGATCTTAAAATTCAATTAATGGAATATTCTTCTGATTGAAAATATATAATTTAATTTTCAAAAAATTTATCTGGGCGGAACTGGAATATGGATTCACCAGTGGTACATTTTGATATACATATGTACATACATGTGTATGTAGGTACATGTATTTCTAGTAGTGTCAGGATCTTCAATCCAATTTAAATTACACGTCTTACAATGTTTTGCCCACAGTAGTACATATGTATGTACATACGTATCTATGTCGAACTTGTTTTATAAAAGCGCTTTTCGTTCAGTTGTATGTTACTCAGTTCATGTTTAAGTAGATCCCATTAAACAGGATGCGAACCCGTCAACGTAAAGGTCAACAGTTATTATTTCATCCGCAGGAGCTATGTTATTTTCTATTTTAATCTCTATATCGTGTAGAGAAGTTTTCACGTCACTGAAACTGTCTTCGAAGATGTTGAAATCAATACGATCTCGAATGCTACTCGGAAATAATACTGGCGAGGTCAAGTGGTTTGATCAAAATACCAAAAACAGAATGATTTGATTTAACGGATTTAACGGAGCAGTCTTATAAAAAAAGTTCGTTGAAGTTTTTTTTCGGTTGAATAAGTCTTATGCAGAAGTGTAGGATAATTAAACGAAAAATCTCACTTTTTATCATTAATGATTGTGCACTTTTCATTTATAAATATTTCCTCTTTGCAATTTCAATTTGAATTATTTGTTTATATTTTTTCTGTTTCTAAGAGATATACTTAATCATGTAAGCACACTTAAAGTCATTAACCTTCAATGTTGCAATTTATCCTCAAAACCGAGCCCACGTAATATTTACTGAATTACGCCCTTCTTCACCTTCTGTACATATACACATACACACACAGAATGTGTATACATGTACAACACACAACTGTCAATAATCGGTGCTAATGAAATATTGACGTTGATTTATTTATTTATGCAAGGCAAAGCACGTGCAAATTGCAAAAATTCAAAAGCAATTCAGCAAATGAATTGAATTTGCTTTGCACTTGTGTTTTGTGCGCACGCGTGTCGCGCTTGGTATTCACCCATTTTATTCTCACGTAGTGGGATGAAGAGCAACGCTTTGCTATTATTTGTAAATAACTACATATTTCTTTTTTTTTATTTATGCGGTCAAGTTTAAGTTGAATGCCCCGAAGCAAAGCATAAGATCGTAAAGCACTCGTTTGCAGTTTATTTCACAGTTCAATGCTGTTTGCTATTTTCTACATTTTGATAATTTTAGTAATTTCCATAAAAAAAAAACAAATCAGCGAATATTTGCTTAATTTATAAGGTTATATTAGGTTAAGATGCGAGTGCTCCAATCAAACGTGAGAACTGTTAGTTGCATTAAAATAAAATGCACGATAAGTGAACCTATAGAAAACATTGAATATATTTTGATTACCATATAATAAACCGTTCAACAAAGTGTTTTATGTTTTGGGTGTGGAATGTGCTCGTCAATTTATGAGACATTGGGTTAATGATCTCCAAAAAAGGTATTATGTAACAATACGTTGGTTGTCTTTTATAATTCGGGATTTGGCAACCCTAGTGATGCAATCTGGCAACTCACAACTTTATCGTAAAGTTTGATATATTCGAATTTATATACATATACTAAAAACGTTTTGAAATACTAGCGCTACTTGTGTTGTGCACAGTAACTTAAAATATTCGTCTCGGCTAAAAAATTAACTTATATAGCGATCATTTTCGTGCGATATTTTTTTGCAAGATTTGACGTGAGTTATCTCAGTAATAGTGCATCGATGAATTTAATTAACAGTAAACTCTGAGTGTTAAACAATCATTGTTTGCCAGTAGTCCTTCAAGAAATCAGGAAAATTAATCCCTGAAGCCCGACCACGCTTTACAACGACATCACTCATCGGCTAAAACAACTGTAAAACATCGATTTGATAAGTCTTCCACCGTTATGTCTTGACTTGACACCGAATGACTCTTTTTTATTCCCCTACATAAAAAATAAACTAACAGGTCTTTTTCGATACCTGAAGAGGCGATTGATGCGTTCAGAACGCATGTTTAGGAGATACCTCAATCAGTGTGGAAAAAATGCTTGGTCAAATGGTTCAAAACTATTTTGAAAATAACAAAGCGATTTTCGATGATTAAAAACTCTTTTTTAGGCGGCTTATCCCAAACTCTATAAGTCTGTCATTATTTCCGTCCTGTTATATGGTGCAGAGGCATGGACGATGACAACATCTGATGAGTCGACCTTAAGAGTTTTGGAGAGAAAGGTTCTACGGAAGATTTATGGTCCTTTGCACATTGGCGACATGGACATTGTTCAGTGAATTAAGAGATAACGGCTACGCTGGCTAGGTCAAGTCGTCCGAATGGACGAAAACACTTCAGCTCTGAAAGTATTCGCCGGGGAAGCAGAGGAAGAGGAAGACCTTTACTCCGTTGGAAAGACCAGCTGGAAAAGGACCTGGCTACACTTGGAATATCCAATTGGCGCCAAACTGCGAAAAGGAAGAACGACTGGCACGCTGTTGTAAACTCGGCTATAATCACGTAAGCGGTAACTACGCCAATAAAGAAAGAGGAAGAAAATTTCTTTTTGTTCTCTTATCCCGAAACATAATAGGCAAACGTAGTAACAGTCGATTCGTTTTCGCTTAGCTTTCTTGTCAAAAAATGTACATTTGAAAACAATTATCAATATATCTGAACACAATACAAGACTGTATGTGTATACCATATTATTTTGGTATCTTACTTGCCATTCGTTTACCAGTCTACTTGATATATACCAGCTGTTTGTTCGATTCGAAGCTCTCCAAAGTTTGGCGTAACTAGAACAACAATTCACATGATTATGTCGATAATTGGTGTTTGTCCGAATCTGATGCCTAGCCCATCGTATTCACAAGCTTCAGTCCCAGCGTCTACTTTCTCTTAAGAAAAAAACAGTGAATTTTGAAGGACTTGATGCTTGACATTGACAAAGCGGTAGCGAAATGTTGAAAGACCGTCCCCACGACAGCCGGATCTGCATAACCGGAACAGGCAATGATCTAATTTCTATTTTTTAATATTTATACAGGTTATATCTTTTATAATACCAAAGTCAAATTGCAAATTAATATTTCAAAATTTTCGAGTTACAGCCTTTTAAAGTGTAGCCGCTCAATTGTCTTAGTTAAACACGTATTTTTTTTTTTTTTTTACTTCAGGTGATCCTGTAAAAAGCTCTGCTGTCAACGCGGAGATACCTTTATTCTAAAAGACCGCCGGAAATGATGTCGTAATGGCCGATTTTTGAATATTTTCCTTTGAAAATTTCATAAAATCTTTGTAAAATATGTAAGTATAGTATCTTTAGAATACTTAACATAAAGTTTGAATAAAATATTTCATTATTTAAATGATTTTTTTTTTTTTTAAGGGCCGGTTTTTTCTCGTGGAAACCCATGCATCCCCTTAAATGTATTTTTTCTCAAAACTACGTTTTTTAAATTTGCTTCAGTGGTTACTCGGAGACAAATGATGCGGTCACTAACAAATTGTTTCTGCATATTTTGTATATACTAGTAGTTCTCCATGCAAAGGCACGCCAAAAACGATCAAAATTTTGGGTAAAATACAACTTTAAATGCCGACATGTAGTCAATTTGTTAGGACCACGAATTTGTTTAAACAAGATGATTATTTTTTATTTTCAAGATCAGTGCAAAGAAATTTCATTAACTTTATGATGGACAAATTTAGTAGAATAAATTCTTGTATTGAGAGTGTGTAGTGAATCACAAAAAAAGAGGTGTACACGAGCAGAAATATGCTTCCCCAGTATATTTCTACTTGACATTGCTTTGAGGGTATAACGACATATTAGTCAATGCCCAAATAGTCTATCGATTAGAAAAACCTGCCATAAATGTGAAGAATTCCAAATTTTGTCATGTGAACACTAGGAATATACTATGTACATGTGTATCCGCAAACTTTGAAGGAGAAATGCGGGTGTACATATTGTGTATGTATATTTTTGAAATATTAAAAAACTATACATACAAATGTATATGTATATATTCGAAATTGCAATTCAGCATGTCGCGGCGGTTTCTTTCATATTAGTAATATTAAATGTGATTGATTTTCAAAGCATAAACGGCGATAATTACTACAAATGTGAAAAAAGTATCCAAATTTATATTGTCAAAGAATATTTTTGTGCGTATATTATGGACTTAGGACTAGGATAACATATATACATATATATTCATTTGCGTAAAACAACTATCGTATTATGACACCATAAAATCTTTGGTATTCACATGTTTTCATTAGATAGGTACATATCCATACGTACATATGTACATCCATTCCTGCAAACTTAGACAGCTCGTGCCAGAGCAAAGTACATACATATATGTACATATACTAAAACGCTAAAAAAACCCAGAGATTTATTGTCTTCATAATTTCTTTTAGTGATAAAGGCATCATAAAACTTTAACAGTCCATAAGACAGAACAAAGTTAACTAATTAGAAAATCGATCAAATTCTTTGGACATTAGTGGAATTGCACCAGAAAAGGAAAAAAATAGTACTTTTGTGACAAATTGTGCCGCTTTTACGGCTTATTGTTGTTATTTTTACAGCATAAAATTTAATAACACATCGTGAAACGGGGTTTTTGTAGCTGTATCTTTGTTCCGGCGATGTGTGGTGAAAATAGTATAAAGTTCAAATTAACCATTCCATGTTATAATTATTGAAGGGCGCTTTAAGTTGCGAAAAGAGAGTTGAAGTGCAAGGTCAAGTTTTCGAGTGATAATATGTTATCTATATATCTACAAACAAACAATTCCTAGAGCGATATTCCGAAAGACTCAGAAAAACTTGCTATAAACTTAACTTAGATTCTGTTAATCTGCAATTAACATTGTTCTAAAGACCTTGCAACTTTCAATAGGTGATTAGGAATTTTGGGTCTCCTTTTTTGTCGGATTACATCTTTTTTTAGTTGGTCAGAGCACACCTCAGGCTTACATAGAAAACTTTTTTGAATCTATCTGAATATATTGACTTTTAGCTTCTTCTAACGAAAAACATCACTTGAAAACATTCTCTGAAACTCAACACTGAACAAATACAGACTATCTACCCGTACATATTTTTTTGTTTAAGTCTTGTCTAAGTTGGGATAAGCAAAAATGGACCTAATGACATTTTTTTAATAATCTAGATAGATATACCTTCATATATAGTCATCAGAATGATAACAAATAAGCACATATCCCTCGAGATGAGTATGCAAACGACTACGAATATTCTTAGGACACTGAGCCGACTAATGGCCAACATTGAAGGCCCCAGCCAAGAAAACAGAAAGCTCCTAGTGTCGACGACACTCAGCGTCCTATTATACGGAGGTGAGCTCTAGGCAGACTTCCTTGAAATGAAAAACCCTCACCGCAGCCCTCAGAGTTGCATCAGCCCATTAGTTATGATCGGTAATGCCCCAATTGACCTTCTAACATGCGAAAGGAAAAAGCTGTGGGAGCTAAAAGAAACATCCGATAATAACAAGAGCGCAGTAGAACAAATAAAGAAAGATACAATAACAACATGACAATAAAGATGCGAGAATGAGAGTCGCGGCAGATGGACGGCCAGGCTAATAAAAGATCTAGACTTATGGACAAGCTGTTAATTCAGAGAAGTCGATTTTTACACAACCCAGCTGTTATCCAGTCACGGATACTTCAAAAAGTACCTACACAGAATGGGAAAAGTCGAAGAGCCGTCATGCCTATACAACACCTTGAAAACACATTTTTTGAATGTGTTCGTTGGCAACGAGAACGCACCGCCGTAGAAGACGTGGTTGGCCACAAAACGCGGACAATTTAATGAACGTCATGCTGGAGAGTGAAGCACACTGGGGGATGAAGGTCGTGAAGTCCTCGAAAATTAGCCTCATGTGTGTAATCCATCACCCGTGTTCGCATCAGAGAAAGAGCAGAAGATCCCAACATCTCTTATGGATCGACTCGATACATTTTGGTTAATGGTTTAGATATAAAGTGCCTCAATGCTAGATTCGTACCAAAAAAACCGCAATTTCTTGCTAAATGACTTCGTGTAGAGCACAGCATAGTTGAGAACTCTACATTCATCAAATGCATCATTACTGGTGAAAAGACATTTGTTTATGAACATGAAGCCTGTTCACAATCAAAAAAACTGAGCCAAAATCAAAAAAACCGAAATCCGTTGAGGACCCTGAAAGCCATTGCAGTCGAGTTTTATAACAAGCGTATGGAAAATTGAATCAAGCGATGCTTTCATTGGCTCAGGAGTATATTTTGAAGGCGCGATAATGCAATTTTTTGAAAGTCCGGGTCAAATTTGATCAGATGGTTCATTTTAATATATAAATCATATACATATTCAATAATTTTCATTTCTTATTATTTGAACAATATACCAGGAACTGGCTTAATAAAATTGTATGAACAATATTTCTTAAAATTGGGATTAAAAGTGGATATTAAGTATTTTGAATATTAAGCAGTATATATGAAACGAGATAGTCGAATTTGCTATGGAACATATTTTGTGGAGAAAATATGGCTAACAAAATTTGAGGAAAGCAGAGAATTGAAAAGAAAATTTAACGAAATACGACTGTTGTAAACAATAAAATGAATAACCAAAATTAGTATCTCTGAATTTTCGTTTTGATTATGAGTATAAAAATTAATAATAATATATTAATTAAATTACGGATATTTATTATACGAAATTTATATATTCTTTCATTTCATTCTCATCAGAATGCCATTTGTTATTTTACTTTTCTAGATTGTGATGTATAAAATACTATATACATATTTATATACTAAAGCAAAAACGAAAGCTAAGTAACTAAAATTATTTTTTAACTTGTTTGTAGGCAATAAAATGACACAATTCGTCACACATTTTATTGGCATTTATTACAATAGAGCTTATCTGATATTTCTTGTGCAATAATTACTTTTAGATTAGCTTATCTGCTCGTTTTGCGGTGACGATACTTGAAGAATGCGCTTAAAAAGTTAATTTTACCCACGAAAAATATACATACGTACATATTAAGTTAGCGAAAATGTTAAGGTAAAATAAACGTGAAATTATAGTTTTTCGTCAACTCACATGACAGCTTATAGCTGATTTTTATATATCAATCAAACTGTTGTTGTGACAAAAGGGAGAATTAATATTATGTATTATCGTTAATATTTAATAAACAAGTTCGTTAGGCATAGAAGATATCAATGTACCATATAATGTAGAAAATGTGACACACAATTGGAAAGAAAAACAGTTCGAAGTTATTGACAAAATATGTCAAAAAAAAAGAGTGCTGCAGCACGACTTTTAGCATGGTCTTAAATTCATATGTATATTTTTATGTATTGTACATTGTATACTCTCGTGGTGGTCGTGAGTAGAGACAGAAATAAAAATATTGACACATTATTAATCAAGAAAATATAAATGGTCAGCCATTCTACATGTCTGAATACTTCTTATTTATCTACAAAAGCAAGCAGATTATTGTCCAAGATCGCCAAACAAATTGTCCACATCGGACCAATATGTCATATAGCTTTCATACGAACTGACCTATCTAAATCAAGTCCGTCTTTGAACAACTTTATCTACTAAACTGGGATCAAAGTATTTTGTTTGACGATCTCGCAAAATTATAAAAAACTAAGAAATCGATTTGAGAAGTTTTGCAATCATCTTTTAACTGAAAAGGTTTTAAAAAGCGTACGTTTGTATGACCTTAAGGGTTATTGGAAGAAGATTTCCTTTTCAAACATATATTATGACAAATCATGAAGATCGTTGAAATCATACCACATGCGAATCCTCAGTTAAGCTTGTACTAGCCAGAGTATGAACACATATTTCTTATGGATAGAGTTAAAAGTTAAAGTTATTTTTTGTTTAATGTCTTCAAAGTAAGCCGATTATTCAACTGTGATGTTTTCTTAATGGAATGTCAAGAAGAAATCGTAAAAGATTTTTTACAAACGTAAACCCAAAAAATGGCATATAGTGCATGTCGACTCCATGCCAATTCCTGTGAGGAATGAAAGAGAGTAGTGGCGGCTATCTCCTCAGTCTTCCTAAAGGTGATCAGCGCTTCATGAGCTCATAAGAAGTGCTGATGAACGATCGGCTGTCCTATATAAGAAGGCGGTATCTTGGGAGATTGAGGAAATTCTTAAATATTGTAACCCACGCATGACTGGAGGGTAACCAAGGAAGCCATGTTTTATGGGTTCGAAAGTGTGGTCCTTAGGATACTCCCGATGGAAGCCAAATCTGATGGCGCTCAGGCTGCAGATGCGGTGGATACCAGAGGTGGAGATGATCAAACGACCAAGGAAAACGATCCGAGTTTTTCGGCCATAGTGAGTTCTGGGAGCGGTTCGTTAATTGGCGACTCCACTCTCAGCTTCGAATGGCTGTTTGATGAGGTGCGGGTCGAGTACGACGTGGACGCTGAACTAGCGCTTCTGGAGGAGAGTCTGAAGCATGAAATTTCTCGAGATTAACCTCCAACATGCAAAGGAGGCCTCCGCTAATTTACTGCTTAGTATAAAACAAGGCAGATCCGACGTCGCCCTGATCCAGGAACCGTGACTGTGACTGACGAGTAAGTTTAGTTTGAGTTGAGGACGAATATTCATAAGCTGCTGGCGACCAACGATGCAGGTAGAACCAGAGCCTGTATGGTGGTTCGAAATGAATTCACACACTTTGACTTCATACCCGATCAATTGGATCATGGAGTCGCCAAACCGAACTCTAGCGGCTCTTTCTCTATCCATATACCGACGAGGGAGTTGTGGGTGGGTCAAGGCTTGGAATAAAGGTTGGTGAAGGGGTTTACTTTCAGGAGCTCTCTATAAACTCCAGCTTCAGACTTCCTGACTATTGCCGTGTTTTCCCAGCCGAAGTTGCAGGAGCGGATCAGTGCTTCCGTATCCTCTTGTGTTCTACTACTAGATAGCTGGGCTTCGCGGGAGCTTGGCCAGCGTTGGGCAGCCAACGGTTTATGCACTTTAACAAAATCTTTTTGGCACAAGATCTTGCGATAAAGAGATCTTGTGGATGTATGAACAGACCATTGCCCTATTGGCGTCCATGCTGTAAGACTGGAAATACTAGACGCCATCTACAGAAGCTGTATGGAACTCAACACTTCCTTATTGACTGTCCCGCGATTGGGAGTTCAGGGCTTAAACACTTAAGAGCGCATACCTTCAGACATCCCACCGAACTGGCGGGAATTGAAATTAAACGCCTGTGCAAAATTGTATTGGCCACTAAGCGTTTTGCTAATTAATAAGTTCGAACACAGGAGTTCTTCTTTTCTATGGCTTCACAAAGGACTACATAAAGCAGGTCACGTGCAATCTCTCTAGATCAGTCATCAAACGTAAACTAACCTAAACCCAACAAAAGTCAATATTTTGAGCAATTAGGTTATAGAAAAATATTTACTGAAGGAACTAAAGGTTGGTTCCACAGATATGGAAACATTATAATCTTCGTTGACTTGCTAGCCTTGACTAAAATGGTTTTAGGGGAAGATAAAATTACTGGTATAGTAACTAGTCTTCTGCTTTAAGATCACAATCGGTTAGCTGGCTTTAAAAGTACTACAGTTACTAAGGAGGAAAAGTTAAAAAAAAAAATCAATGAGATATCAGCCTTTAATCGTATTTGTTTACGAAAATCATTCACTTTATGGAGGCATACTTTGTCTGTAAGTTTATACATACATACATTTGTACGATTCAATTTGATTTGCAAATGAGCAAACAGATGTACATATATAAATATGTATTTGTGTATATTAGATCGGTCATATGTGCAACTGCCCAATTTCTCAACACCCTTTATACCACCTGCACTCTCACCCACTTCATTGACAATCGACTATAAATAAAAGTGGTAAAAGAAGCATGCGTTTCCGTCAACTGACAAAGTGATAAACACAATACATATACTATATACAAAACATATAAGTACATATGTATGTATATGCACATAAAATTTAATATAAATAAACAACAAATCACAGAATACGTATATGAGCCGTGATATACATACATACATATATACCTGTGTATATCTGATCAAAGAGTTAACGCAATAAGGTTGTTAATATGTTCGACATATTTGCGAAATTATCGTCGAGCACTTAATCGATGCGGTAAACAAAAAATAAATTCAGAAAAATTCATAAATTGCAAATGAATCTGGCTTGCGGATCGCCAGACATTGGGGATTTGGGAATTGTGCGCGCAACCCAGTTGTGTTTACATAACACGCTACTGCCGACGAGACGTTAATTGACCCATCGACCAAGCGTGTACTTGTAGTATGCTAAAATTATATGACGCCCGAATATTTACATACAAACTTACCTGTCAAACCGGAGAGCAAATTGTTGGCGATCGTTTGGTTTCCTCCACCACAATGTAATACATAGCAAGTATATGGTTTAAGGTGGCCGGATCCTGTAATTTGAAGTTAAGTTGTATGCAATAAAGTTTTGTAAGTTTCATAACATCCAGTGGAAGCGTGGTGAGCACGGATGATGATGGAAAAATTACAGGAGCTCATTGATGAAAGCGTGTTGCCATTTCTTTAAATAAAAAATAAACAGTTTATGAGAATATCGAAATGCTGGGGAAAAGATAATATGGATGGTTTGATCAGAAGTTTGGAAGTCCACATATGTAAATCAAAATTAAGAATATAACAAGTTGTGGGCTAGGAACATTTTAATTGCAAATGTTCTTGAGTGGAATTTTAATAATCCCAAAATATTTCGTCATCGTAATCTTACATGAATTCATGTCAGTTCTTGACTCTTCTGCCACACACAAAACTAACAATTTCAGTCCAAATTCTTACCTAACCTAATATACATATATTTGTTTACAATTATTTACACAAATGAAGACAAAAAGTCAAAATTACACAATGTTTTGGACACAGTGACGATTTTTCATTGGCATTGTGTTGGAAGGTTTGGCTTTTGGTTATAGCATCTCACTGGAAGTACGCAGGGTTGTAATGATTATTTTTACTAAAATTGTTAATCATATAGTTAAATCTTTTTATTACCTGAACAGAGGATATTAAGCTTGCAACGAAATATGTTTAGCCCTAAAAGAAAAGCCAGAGACTCTATATAATATGTCCGACTGTCTGTACCTCTTTCTATATATACGCGAAATAATTCCACAGTTTTTGAGATATAAACCGAAATTCAAATGCTCACCTAACCTCGTATAAGCGCGTAAATATAAAATAATATATACGTACATATGTATCTAAATTATATCATCTATGTTTATATGTTTATATCTATGTACTATGTTTTATTTTTATTGATTTAAGTAATTCTGAATGTAGCTAGTTGCTTTACAGTTAAATTATGTTTGTGAAGCTTGCGTCATCACAATTGCAAAATTTTATTAACTGAAATAAATATTTACTAAAGAATGACGTTGTCGCGAACCAGCCTTTTAATTTAAATTAATTGACAAACAAAGTCGGTTCTCAGAATAAAAAAGTTGACGGGTATTTTGGAGCTGCTGAAAGTACACACATATAATATATACTATATATTATACATGGATTATATGCCTGCAAGTTAAGGGGGTACGCCTGAAAGGTGTTTCGAAAAATCACGTGTATTTAATACAGAAGCTGTTTATATTATGAAAAATGTACATTTATATGTAAATATATTAAGGAAAGCTCCAGACAGGTGCTGTATTTTTGTTTTTTATTTTTATTCATAAACGCGTTTTGAGAGCAGAGTACAGTGTTCTCTCAACAGATTTTCCCTTGAACCTTTGATATTACTCTTTTAATAGTAAAGACCTGTTAAGGAACACACCTATGAATTTAAAAAAATCTTGGTTTTCATATATCAATAGGTTATAGTATCTTTAAATATAATGTACTGAAATTTGAAATTGATAACTCAAACAGGATAAAATTTTGCAATAATAATTTCTTTAAATTATGCTTCCTGATGACCAAAAATTGTCCAAATTCAAACAAAACTGTTCAAGCCCCTCTTCTTCTTCTTAACTGGCGTAGACACCGCTTGCGCGATTATAGCAACAGCGCGCGAGTTGTTTCTTCTTTTCGCTACGTGGCGCCAATTGGATATTCCAAGCGTAGCCAGCTCCTTCTCCACCTGGTCCTTCCAATGGAGTGGAGGTCTTCCTCTTTCTCTGCATCCCCCGGCGGGTACTGCGTCGAATACTTTCAGAGCTGGAGTGTTTTAGTCCATCCGGACAACATGACCTAGCCAGCGTAGCCGCTGTCTTTTAATTCGCTAAACTATGTCAATGTCGTCGTATATCTCGTACAGCTCATCGTTCCATCGAATGCGATATTCGTCGTGGCCAATACGCAAAGGACCATAAATCTTTCGCAGAACTTTTCTCTCGAAAACTCGCAACGTAGACGCGTCAGTTGATGTCATAGTCCAAGCCTCTGCACCATATAGCAGGACGGGAATTATGAGCAACTTATAGAGTTCGGTTTTTGTTCGTCGAGAGAGGACTTTTCTTTTCAATTGCCTACTCAGTCCGAAGTAGCACCTGTTGGCAAGAGTTTGTTCAAGCCCCTAGGTACGGAATATGTGGACCCTCGTATCTATAGTTGACCTTTGATCGAAAATATCGGTCAATGTGTGAGATATTCAATTGATATTTAGACAGCATCTTTTCCTTACAATAGTAATTTTGTGTTTCAAAAATGTGTTTAATCGGGTCGATACTTCCGTGAGCCCCTATATACCTAATATAAAGATTTAGTGGATGTTTTGCCGCCCCTCTTTATCTACCTACCTACAAGTTTCATGAGGTGGTTCGAACAAAAGTGAATTTTTACAAAATATCTTCGATATTAAGTATATAAAATTTAGGAACTAGAAGCCACGCAAATTCTGAAGTTCCAAAATTCTCACAATACGGTTTTTTAGGAAATTGAGAGTGAATTTACAAGACATCTTATTAAAAACCATAGAAAAAACCCATTTTCGCCCTATATCTTGTGCACTTTTGACACAATTTGCAGCATTTTTTGCCCGAATTGGAGTTTTTAAATACCATTTTTGCCGTCCCCAAGACGCTGCGCCCGGGGCGACGGCCACAGACTTCTTAGCATATTAGTCGCAAATTTTTTCTTCAGATCTCTTGAGTAGTGTAATATAAGAAATCAGCAAGCTTGCTCCTTAGTATCCTCGCAGAGTAAAAAAAAATGCAAAATATTAAATGTTTCTCAAACTCAATGATCCCGATTCTGATCTGATCCATAAAAAATTAACTCTGCTATTGAATTCTTAACAGAGAGAGAGCATACGATCTCCTTCGCAACGCCTAAATATGAGTTGCCTGAGCTTACCAAACCGTAAAAGCTGTTAAGCAAGCGGGTGAGAGGGTGTGTAAATGCAACTGTATACCCGGAGTTATGGCCGAAAATGAAAAGAGCACATGACTTTCCAAAGATTTTTTCTTGCAATTGTCTACTATCCGTTGGCGCAACTTGTGATTGGTGATTTTCCATAGCTGTGAACTTGTTTTCTGCAGCGGCAAATATAGTGTAGTGCCACAATCCAAAGTGCAATGATGAACAATAACAACAAACAACAAAAGGCAAGCATTATAAAAAATGGCAAGGAAATTGCATTTGCTGATTGTGATTGCAGTCGTTAGGAGGCCAAACTTGTTGCGATTAAAAAAAGTGTAGAAAGAAGAAAAAACAACTATTTCGTACTTGCAAAAGAAACACAAACAAACAAAAAATGATAATACACACATATACACTTGGCTCCAGCAAGACGTGTCTCCATTGTAGAGTTGCTAAGCTATCTACTTGGAAGCCTGGCACAATACTTCGCGTATCAATTGAGAACAAGCAGCGTCAACAAGTGCAACAAAGCGGCGCCTTCAGAGAGCCTTTCCGACCCATGAAAATGTGCGCCGCATTGCCGATACTGATAGGGGCAAATGCATTCAAAGTCTCGTTTTGCAATACTCAAGTACTCATGTTTATATGTTTGTATGTATATATGTAATATTTGTTACTGGTTTATTCAAGTTTGAAGTGAAGGAAGGCCGGTCCGCAGGCGTTCACATATGACATCTGCGAGCAAGTGTGCAGAAGTGCATACATATGTATGTGCAAATAAATGTGAATTCATAAAATTGCAAGATCAGTTGTGTGGTATCCTAAAATATATGCCACACATGCGCGTATACATATGTATGTATGTGTACAAGTTTAATGTGATGGGAAAAATGCATTGGTTGCACACAATTCTACATACGAGTATAGTCGTTCTTGAAACGATTGTAAAAATAAATAAGTATGAGCGCATTTTTCGAGGTCAGTTTAATAATTTGACATTTTGAATTGAAATGCAACGCTGCATTTGTTATCGGCGGCACGAAAGAATATAAGGATAGCGTTGCATGTACTCTTAAGGTCTCTACTGAAGTTTGTCAATGAAAAAGGACAATTAATAGGAAACCATTCCAAAAATCTGCAATAGGTTTTGCACTATCTCGTTAGGATGGGCCAGAGTGGCTGCGACTGATTAACGATAATTTGGAATCATTAGCTCTCTCAGATGTTTTGCTTATAAAGCGCTGGAATCGAACCTTAAAGTGGTCACTTGATTATTCTGTATAACACTTTGTAAAGAAATATACTTATAGTGGATTAAAGTATTGAGCTGGAAGAATGAACACGTTGTTTGGTTTCTCGACAAAGATGTGAATAAAACCATAGGCCCAACAGTTGTAGTAGTAAATGGAGCTAACCATCTCTGGAGAAAATCTAAATTTAACCGCTGTTCCGACTAACAATAAATCTATAAACATATGTATGTATACATGTTTTATATCCTGAAAAGGCTACATGGATTTCCTCGAGTAGAAAACAGCTTTTTTCAATAATTTTTTTCTCACATAAAAATGAAATATTTCAATAGAATTTTTAATTGTTACAAACATAAACTATTAACAAAGAAATTCTGACATTTTTGATGCGCCCTGATGTGGATAACTCCTTCCAGGATCATCTAAAGTGAAAAAATACCTGTTTTAGTTAAAACCTTAACTTAGAACTTGGACGAAGGAAAACAAACTGAAAATTGGACATTTTTTCCAAAAAAAATATTACAAGTGAAAATTTCGCGAATTGTTTTTTCAAATAGTTATAAAATAGTTATAATCGGAAAAAATCCTTCGTTTAAGTCTTTAAGAATTACATCTCAAAGACCTGTGTAAAATTTCACGAAGATCGATTTAGTACTTCTCGAGAAATTTTGCCAACCGACTTCAAAACACAGTTTTGAGAAAAACGCGTTTACAGACGGCGCACTTATCCTAGCTAGCCTCGAGCGCATAAGTTCTCAAGGCTGTATCTCCCAAACTATTACTCGGATCAACTTGAAAGTGACAGTAAAAACTGCAATTTTTCGAAACCTGTGAACCCAAGTAACTAACCCCTTAGGGAAATGTCAGAGACTCTATAAAGTACATATGTTTATAAATGATCAGCGGTACGCATTTGTTTTGAGTCGTTTTAGCTAAGCGCGTCTGTCTGTTCGTTCGAATCTATTCTATCAGTTTTTGAGATATCGATCTGAAATTTTGCACAAGTTCTTTTCTCTACAAGAAGCTGCTCTGTTCTCGGAACCACCAATATAGCATATAGCTGCCATTCAATCTGACTCATCCAAATCAAGTTCTTGAGAAGATATGTATATGTATAGGAAATTTTTTCATAGATAGTTGCTCAAAATAACTGTACATACAATCTTCAACCAACTTCTTGAGATTGGATGATCGGAGATGTTATAACTTCAGTAACGTTATTTTTTGTTTAAAGAGTTGTTAACTGTGAACGCAAGTAGATATTTGAATGACATGAAAAAAAACATTTAATGAAGGTCGAAGATTGTCTGAAACCTTTGCTTTCTCTATTGAGGACAATAACATCGAAGTTTTAACACAAAATCATCTTGTTAGTATTATAAAGATGAAAGAATTGATTTTTTCGATACGAAGCTAAAATATTAAATTGCCAAGAATCAATCGTTAAGGAACTTTACTTCGTTTGTGTGACAATAGAATTAACCAAAAAATATCATATTTTGAAAGTACGGTTTTTCAGTATTTTCAACTGTTTGGCAAAATTTTTACAATTTTTATAAGAAAACGGTCTGTACTAATATAAATATGTAAGATAATATAAAAGCACGGTTATTATCAATGACATATGAATGTATGTAAAAACAGCATATCCGCATAATAATGTTTTTGTAGTACACATGTTTCACAGATGTGGCATGAAATGAGTAATGCACCAAATATAACTTTTTGGTCTCAGGATTAATACAAGAATAAATTCGCATGTACATACATACATATGTACATTTAAGTGCAACATTTTTAACGCACGCATGTTTGCAAAAAGTTCTGCAATTCTGCATATACATATACACTTTTTCTATATAGTACGAGCATATAAAGGTAGGATATGGTCGACGTAGCATATCGAAATTCTCGGAAATGCATATCATCTTGTAAATTAATTATTACACATTATTGTACTTATAAATGTTTATATATGTATGAGTCAGCGTTGCAGGAAGACAAGAAGCTGACAATATTTACTGATTTGTATATACATACATATGTATGTATGTATGTACATAAGCGTATACTTGCCGGAAAGTGGGTAAGTTGTAAACAAGTTTATTTTTAAATGATTGACTTTTTAATTTAATTAATAAAAGTATGTAAAGTCGCACGTTATATTTTACAGCTGCATATTAGTCAGACAGACATTTAGTGAAACAGAAAGTAAAAAGCAAAACTTAAAAGTGCAAATATATATGTACCTATGTATATACATTCATAATATATGGTGTATAATATATATATATATGTATATTAGAGTGATTCAAAAAAAAAGTTTTTTTTTCGTTTCGTACTAGGAAAAATAGGTTCTAGACACCTCTAAGAAAGCCTCTCCAAACATGAGTTTTTAATTGTAACGGGAAGGTCCTCCTACATACAGTTTTCTATTTTTTTTTATTATCAGATTGAAAAATTTATATCTCGCTTCCAACTACTTGAAAAAATATCTTGCAGGAAATTGAATGCTCTACAAAAAAGGTCTATTATGATTTTGAACGGTTGAAGTTTGATTATTTTTGGGAAAATTTTTTATTTCTTATGAATTTTATAACTCAATGAAAAAAATCATTATGAATAAGGTTTTTGGAAAGGCTTTCTTAGAGGTGTCTAGGAACCTATTTTTCCGAGTACGAAACGAAAAAAAAAATTTTTTTTTTTTGAATCACTCTAATATATATGTATGTATATGCAGATAACTACATACATAGAATATAGAATATACGTACTACAGAGCTATGGAAAGCCAGAAAGAAGATTATCAGCGTCTTCTCACATGCTCTAAAAGTGCCTATATTACCAGTTCTTATATATACATATATGTTATATGTATATAAACATATATTTATAATAAACTTTCATACTTCTATGTATGTACTTATTGTGTATATTAGGATGGGTCAAAAAAAAACCGATTCTTATTTCTCGAATGACATTTTGAAAAGTAGGTTCCTAGACACCACTAAGTAAGTCTCTCCAAGTAAGAGCTTCTAATTGTAACGGGAAGGTCTTTCTTTTTACAGTTTTCTATTTATTTTCTTATTACATATTAGATACAAAATTTTAATCTAGCATCAAACTACTTGAAAAATATCTCGCTCCATAGATTTTGTAGGAAATTAAATGCTCTTAACAAATGAGATATTTTTTCAAGTATGGTAGTTGGAAGCGAAATTTGTATTTTTCTTATCTGATGAAATAAAAAACTGTAAGTCGGAGGACATTCCCGTTACAATTAAGAGCTCATAGATAGATAGATACATATATAGTAAACTTGAGGTCACAAAGCTCCGCATCATAAACAATTCAAGGAGCCTGCTGGGCGCGACTGAGGTGATGTGATCACTGTCCATGTAGATGGAAACAAGGGCCTTGGGCCTTCTTCTTCAAATTGCTGGGCAGTCCGGAATCAGATGTTCCGGAGTTTCCTTTTCCATGTCGCAGAACCGGGGCAAGAGACTATGCCCATGTTGGACAAATGTTTCCTGAGTCTGCAGTGCCCTGTATTGAACGCGAAAAGGAGGCGGAATTTGTCTCGGGGGAGTTTGATCATTTCCTTAAACCTTGCAAAGTTGTTTTCTCCCAGAATTGCTTGGCATGGCGCATTTCTACTGCCTGCTTTCAATGCTGTTCTCTCCACACTCTCATCTCCGTGCGAAGTAGCAGCTTCTTTAAAGTGTGGGACCCCACAGCATTGAATGGTTCTGGCCCCATCATCCTGGACGCTGCCGCAGAGAGGATTTGTTCGTTGTAAAAACTCATACTTGGACAGAATTTTTATAGAAATGTAAGAACCTATTTTTCAGAGCACCAATCGGGATAATAAATATTCGTTTTTTTAACCCACCCTATTTATTGTATGTATGCACATCGGTAATATCGGGTACAATAAATAACTTCACAATAATATAATCTTGGTAATTACGACAGCCGACTACTGCCTTTTACTTAGTACTTGTCTACATTACAGCAGAAATTTATTATCTTGCAATGAAACAATGGAGTATTAAGTAATAAAAATATATAGGTAGTTATTATTAATCAATTAACTTTTATTGTAAGGGATTTACGCTTAGGTGCTAATAACATATACAATAGAAAAGGCTTATCGTCTTCGTTGAGAGAATCAGATGAGTTTGTAAAGAATGGTACAAATGCTGTAGAAGCGTAGTTTTAAATACAAACAAATATCAAACACAAATTTTTCGATCGAGTTATGTTTTAAAAAAAGTCGATTTTTTTTTTGTTGGATTATTGGATAGTCTACACTGTAATAAGCATTCTCTCAAACTCTTAAATTGAAAATCAAATTATTACGGTCGCTACAGCGTTTCTTGTAAAAAGGGAACAGAGTGGGGAACACAGCGACTCCAATCTATAAACGCGTTTTTCTCAAAATGGTGTTTTTCAAAACAGTTTCCACTCTCAAAGGCAGTTTGAAGACGTCATCCTCTATGGCGCTATGGGAGCTTTTTTTGTCTTTTTGAAATCTTCCTATATTTTCTACGAAAAACTGTCTGAAGTCGCCATTTTGTCAAATTTCCAAAAAAACAAAAAAGCTTCTATAGCTCGAAAGCCCGATAGCGATTTTCCTACAGATTAATAATCTTTTTGAAGTTTTTGTTTTAGATCAAAATTGCGGCCAAAATCGTGGACATCGTACAGGACCTATTTTTTACGCGTCATTTCAACAATTTATGTAACTATTATACACCCAATAAAAAAACATAAAAAAATTATTTTGTATTCGTCATGAATGTATTAATTTATTAAAAAAAAACCGAACCAATTAGTTAATTTCAACATTAAAAAAAAAACGCGAAAATCAGTAATTTTTCGGAGGGTCACAATGAGACGAGACCTTAAATTAAAAATGTATATGGTGTGTTTGGAACATAAGAAGGTTGGTTTACACCAAATTTCGTAAAAGAAAAAAATTGTTTAAGACAAAAGAAACCCAAAAACTGGGTTATTTGAATTTTGTCCATAAATTTTGAGTTAATGCCCAAAAAGTGTTGATACAACAGCTGTAGATCTTTTCATTACTTACGACTTTGCCATATAACTTTCTTCTATACTTTTTCGAGGAATCAAGATAAATCGTTTTTAAAACTTAAAAATTCAACCACGCCCCTCTCCTTTATTTTCCCGACCCCAGATCGTCCGTAAATAATTTTTGTTGTTCCATCCTACTGCAAATTTCTTTCACTTTTCACTATCTTCAACGTATTCTATTATTAATTGGGTCTCCGAGGGTTTTCTTCAAACCCTTTCAAACTTAATATAGGGTATAAAAAAAATTGTCAAAGAACAAAAAAGCTTCGACGTCATCATTCAGTTTTCAATAGTAAAACGCTTATTTCTTTCTGAATTCAAGAAATTAAAAGTAGATAATTAACAATGAATGCCGTGAAGGTCGTCCAGTCATATACATACATACATACATACGATTGAGCGTTAGGAGTGAAGGAAATCTGTAAACGAAGCTTAGACTTCAAAGAATTTGTGTCATGTCTACATGCTAACAACACAGTTTCAGTTCTCTCTTTCTCTCTCATAACAATTGATTACTTGACAAAAAGAAAATGCGTAAAGCCAACCAAAAAAATAGTTATCAAGTGTTAACTGTCTGTTATGTATTAAAACAGTGTGAGCTGGGCGAATTCTTTCTGAGGATTTTTAACTTTTTGATATAGTGCTTTCGATTCTTTTCAGCTATCAAAAAAAACCGTTATGTAAGCGGACATACGTCTGTTGTACACTCCACTCTCTAAATGATTGTTACAATTACTTATATTGTATGACGTTAAAAGTCGCATGAAGTGCAATCAATAGGTAAGTAATGATTGATAAACCCCAGACACTTGTTTCATTATATAATCTTTTTTGTTTACATAGAGCTTTACATTATAATAACTACTATTGAAAAGTGCAAGTTTATCAATTAGATTTAATGCCACAAAGCTTATTTAATTTACTATTTGCCAATTCTGTGAAATATTCAATAGGCCCTTGTTTACGGTATTATTATCTAGAATTACGATAAAATTATGAGATTAAATTTTATAGTGTCAGGACTTTTACTTTAAAAAGCGTGTTGTCAACATTGTGTATGAACTCAAAGCTGGTTATATACGAAGAAGCCTGCAACAAAATTGGTTTATTAAAACTTAACGATGAGCGGTAAAACGATGAAGTATTACTTACAAAGCTCTTCTAAGTATATTTATAGAAAATGAAAGTGAATCAAAAGAGATTTTCGATGAAATCTTCTAAGTAGTCTCCCAACATAATCAATAGATATCATTCAAATAGAGTGAGAAGTAGCAGACGCTTTCATTCTAACTCTTAATGATACATGTTTTGAAATACATGGCATTTCGGCGCCAGACTCAAACTGAAAGACCCAAATTTTTAAGAAAAATTATCTCTGTTTGAGCTTATTCTTACATAAAAAAAAACTTTTGATCACATTTTCTTTGTTTTAGTGGAAGTGGTTGCAATAATCCAACCAGATACTTATGTATCTCTTCTTAAACTTTTATTAAATTTTCTTTGTAATAGAAGTTATAAACAAAACAATATACACACTGATGTACTTACATACACATACATATGTATAATACATATGGCAATTGTCAATCAAAATAATGTTAGAAGTCAACTGAAAGACACTTTAAGTGTGAATCCCCTTAAGCTTTGAACACTACACAAATTCATTGACATTTATGAAGCTTCCAGGTATTTTATGTGGCTGTAATGTAAATTGCAATTAAATTGTTGAGAGAAGTTTTGTATTCAATATTTTATAGAAATAGCGTACATAAACATGTGCTCATAAACTTGTATGCACATTTGTGTGAAAAATAAGAAGAAAATTACTGGGAAACCCAAAAGTTATGAACAGGTTTTGTGCACGCATTTTTAGAATCGCTTATACTAGTTTAAAACAAAATCAAACTGACAAAAAATTTTAAAAGGTAAACGGAAAATTTCTTATTTAGTCTGTTATAGTCTATACATTGTGACAAAAAAGCACCCGGTAATTGTAAGTAAAACGCAAAATATTTAATTATTCATCAATATCATCAAAGTAATCGCTATCAGATGTGTTACACTTATGCGAACGAATTTTCCTGTCCTCTTGACACTTTTCATAAGCACTTTTTGGGATGGCCTTTAGCTCTTTCAGCGAATTTTGTTTTATCTCAACGATGGAATGAAAATGGATTCCACGGAGCGGTAATTTCAGTTTGGAGAACAAGAAAATATCACACGGAGCCAAATCTGGTGAATACGGTATTTGTTCGATATTATTTATTGCGTTTTTGGCTTTGAATTCGGTCGCAATCGTGGCTCAATGCGATGGTGCATTATCATCCTGTAAAACCCATGAAATGTTCTTCGACAATTCCGGCCGTTTTTGACGGACGTTCGCACGCAAACGCCTCAATACGACCAAATAGAATTCCTTATTGACCGTCTGTCCCTCCGGAACAAACTCATGATGCACCAAACGACGAATACCGAAAAATGGAATGAGCGTCACCTTGATTTTTGAGCGGCTTTGGCGTGGTTTTTTTTTGGTTTCGGCTCGTTTTTTCTCTCCATTCTTATGATTGCTGACTTGTTTGCATGTCAAACTTATAAACCCATGTCTCATTGACAGTTATAATGCTCTCCATGAATGTAGGATACTAGGAATTCGCATGATTAAGCATGTCCAAATGAGACTTGTTTACATTACTCTTTTTGAAAAAAAAAATCAGCTTTATCGAGTCGAGTCTAGCAAGAACACGTTTCATACCCAAAATATCAACCAAAATCATTCGAACGGACTTGCGAGAGAGGTCAAGCTTTCTTGTCATCTCTCTAACACTTGCCTGACGATTTTCAAGCACCATACCCTTCTTTTTTAATATGTTCATCAGTTGAAGAGGTCGAAGATCGTCAATAACGAGACATGTCTTCATCAAGTCCTACCAACTTAGAAATTTTTTTTGAAATATCATGGGGAATTTAATTATAATTTCCGGGTGTTTTTTTGTCACAATATATACCATATTATATAATAGAATATAGTATAAAAGAAACGAAAAACGAACTACAACGATTTCCCCATTCTGTTGACTTTATACCGGATTTAAAGGAAAATCTGTAATGAAATGGAAGAAGCTTGTTTTTCAAAATTTCTAGCCTAAAATAGATTAAAGCGTGTGAAAACTCTTGCCTAGACCACATTTAACTTACAAGCCCTATGAACCTGAAGGTATTTCCCTGGCTTTGATCCTGGCAAGTTGCAAGTAAATGAAATGTTCGGTTACACCCGAACTTAGCATTCCCTTACTTGTTTTTTTATTATTACTTTTGAGTTATTCTGCGGCCGAGGTGTCGAAGAAGTTTCTTTATGTAACCGATATTTCTACGCCAGGCTTATCTACGTAATCGAATTCATATAGAAAGATGATTAGTTTGCATGTCTTAATAAGGTGATCTCGTTTCTTGGATGATATTAAATATTAGTGAAGGTTGATTCTTAGGTCTCTGGATTACCTAGAGGCTTATGCCGCTAAGTAAGCATTGAACAATCTTGAAAGATCTTTTGTATTTTAGATATCTTCATTTAATTTGCTTTTCAAAAAAAATAATTTTTGCATATTTTTCCAATATACATATGTATATGTATGTATGCCAACATTTAAGGGATATGTATATTTTACAGGACCAATCTGGTCTATATTTGACTTGAACATTGACGAAACATTTGGTGAAAACGTCGATCTAAAAAATACTTTTGGGTCATGCAAGGCATTTTCTGTGGCTTAGATACAACTATACACCAGATACACCAAGTATCACATTCCAATGCAACTATACAGCAGATACACCAATGAATTCAACTAAGGTTTCCAAAATATGTATGTATAATCAACTCTGACATAAAAGATGGTTCACTACAGATTTGCGGATGTATGAAGATGTATGAAGAAATACTTTAAAACTGTGTAATAAAGCACATATGAGAATTAATGCTTAAATATAAGTTAGAATGGGCATGTACATAGTATGTATAGTATGTTTATAAGCCTTGAAAATTATTATTTTATTTACACAATATTAAAATAGCTTTACCTAATTAAGGCGCCTTCTCAATTTCGTAAACCACTAATATAAATATATGTATGTAGATCTATAAGTGTGTTGGTATTTATCCAGAGCACGAAGAAAACACGTGAACTTAAACAAGTAATTAAAAATTTCATGTTATAAAAAGTGAATAAACAGATGTTAATTTCAAGTCATGTTATCCCAATAACAAAACGTCTCCTACGCTCGGGGAGAAGCCAAAAAGCAAATAAGAAAAATTCATTGACGTCTTTTTAAGTCGTCTGCACAGACGATCACACGATCACAAAAAGCTTTTTGCTAATTCTTTTTTGGTTTTTTGTTGAATAATAATTATTTTTTTTTTTATTTTTATAATTTTTTCTGGTAATTATTAGTATTTTTTATTGTTTAAGGATGTCCAATTTGAACTAAGAGCACAAAAAAAAATAGCCAAAAAAATATAAATAAATAATTGAACGCAATTAACCGAAAAATACCAGTTTTGCATAAATTTTTTATTTGCAACATTTTTAAATGGAAGCAAACGTGTCAATTAATCTAAAAAGGATGCTTTATTTTAAGCATTAATAAAGTAATGTTTATTCGAGAATCAACATTTGTTCGATGATATCGCGTACAAGGTTCGAAGTGACGATCGTCGCGCATAGATAGGCACAACTTACAAACAAAGCACATACAAACACACATGCATACTGAGGATGGAGCCGGCAAATTGACACCACTCATTCGTTATTCGAGGAGGATAGACGTCAATTGCTACCAGCGACGCACTGTATTGCGCTGGATGACTTGTACATACACACATACTCATTACACGTACGCGCTTGCGTGCGAAGAAGCAGTCTTTTATGCAAATTTATTGGGCACAAATTGATGAAATGTATATTGATAGGCGTGCTACAAATGAATTGACAAAAATTTTATGGAATTCAGCGCAAATTAATAATGACAATTGCAAAGTATTTAATTTAGCGTGCTAATTTTATTGCTGTTATCTTTGTAAAGCATAAATGTATGTATGTACATTCTTGTGTGAACACATGTGATATTTGAGCGTTTAATAGACTAAAATAAGAGAGAGGTTTATTACTTAATTTTTTTTTTGTAACTCAAGGCTTTAACCAAGCTTACTTCACAGTACTGAGCACTAATGTCTCAAGAGTTTTTGTTTCTCAACGTCACTAATAATTCTCGAAAAGCAAAGTTGATCTAGCTAAACGATGAAAAGGAATATATAGGAAGTGAAATCATCATATATTGGAACGTATAAAATTTCCTAGAGGGATAGCTATGACTGTCATGTGAACACATACAATGTTTGACATTTATGCACGGTATATGCTGAAACTTTTAGCGCAATTCGGTTAGCAGTCTCTAGTCAATATTTGAGACCTTCTCAAGTAAAGTCTCAATTGGTGTCCAGTAGCTATTCACTATACAGTCTCTAAACTTTAGTCACAAAATACTGTCTCAATTTTGCTACTTCATAGTAAGCAGGTCACAAAACTAATAAGAAATCATTTTGAACATACTGACACTCGGTGAGTTTTTATATTTTATAAGCAACTCATGAAGATATTTCGCAAATAAAAAATGTTTCCGTATATCAACTTAATTTTAACTGATTAGTTTTATGGCAGTTATAAGCTATAGTGGTGCGATATCGACGGTTTCGACCAATTAAAAAATGGATTTGGCCCCGCTTTAAGGGGCTATACCAGTGTAACCCATGAAAACTAGGCGATTTTCGTGAATTTAAAAAAAAAAAAGTACTCAATTGAATGTTTCTAAGTTCTTTAGGCATAATGAGGTATATTTTCAGCTATATTTTAATATTTTTTTTACAAAAAATTAATAATATTACAAATTAATTCAATAGTTTTTTTTACAAAAATATTGAAAAATAACGGAGTTATGGGCGGCGAAGGTGCCAAAAAAAAAGTTCTTCAACTGCTGACATGATTCCGGCCTAATGAGTAGGTGAAACAAAAAAATTCAAAAAGGTTATTAAAGTCGAAGGTATTTCCTGTACAATGAGTGAAAACGCGCTTAAAGTTTCAACTACCTGCTAAATACCTGCGAGAGATCACTCTTTAGAAGCAAAAAATAAGAAAATCTATTTTTTGAAAGTGTCAGACTGGTATAGTCCTTTAAAGTCTATATCTTCTAAACCACTGAAGGTACAATATTCAAATTCGTAAAGGGCAAATTACTTGAGCACCCCTACCGACACTATATAAATTTCTAAACTTTGAGTGACAGCCCCGCCTACTCGATTTTGTTAAAAACTCCTAAACGCGTGATAAACAAATAAATAAATACTAGAGAAGCATTAAATTTTACACCTGTGATGATAAAAGTGGACTTCATAGGAGCTGGGGTCAAAAATGGACGATCGGCGTGGCACCGCCCATATTTTGGTGAAAAGCGATATCTCAGGACCTACTCGACCGATATCGACCACATATGGTATAAAATGCTATCTTGACATTGCTATGCACCAATTTTAAATGCCATCTAATTATTTCACAAAACTTTGCCTGAATAGTGCGCTTAAAGTAGCCCAACTTAAGACCGAAAAGTATTGACATCGAACTAAAACTATTCAAGTCCCCAGATACCGAATATGTAGATCAAAGTTCCAATTGCGAACTTTTCATCGAAAATATCGGTCAATCTGGGAGATATATTATAGAAATTTTCTAATAATGGTATGCCTGTATGTCAAAAATGGTTTGAATCGTATCAATAATTTCTGTAGCCCCCATAAACCTTTCCAGCTTCCAGTTGACTTTATACCGCATATATCGGCTAAATGTTATTTTCATAAAATGAAAATAGCGTGTTTTTCTAATAAAGGTGTATCCTTGTACCTAAAATGGATAAAATCTGGCGAAAACTCGCCCCAGATCCCAAATAACTTTCACCCCTTATGCTCCAGTATGTATTTCTCTGGCTTTTATCCTGGCAAGTTGCAAGACTTTTAAATGTTTGGTCGCACACGAACTTAGTCCTTCCTTATTTGTTTTATCTGATTTTGGGTAAAATTCTATGTTTTAAATGCCGCCATTTCATACATTTTTGATTTTTTGTTTCGATTATAGGACATTGTGAGGTTAATATTGTCTAGAGAGAATGGTTTTTAGGTTTCATGCAGTGAGAAGACCGAAATCACAGCATCAGTGGAGGATCACTTTTCTAGTGCCGTCGGAGGTCGCGTGTAACTCTAAAAATATTTAACTTCTTTGCCTAAAAAATTTGACAATTGCCTAAAATATGTACAAATATACATACATACATATATCTTTAAAATAATAAATTATTTTATACAATATTTTGTTTTTGTACATTCGCACAAATAGCCTGTTTTAGGCTATCACACTAGGTGTGCATCTATAAAGATTTTGATTAATTTGAAAACCATAATTTTTAAAATTCTATATACATACATATAAAATTTTTAAATTAGTGAATTAATTTTTTCAGCAAGTAAAGGTTAAAATGCAGCCTAAAAATATCTACGGGAAGGCAAGATGATTTGCTAAATATTTACTTAAGTGTTTGCAATATGTGCTGTCACTATAAGTAAATTGTATGAATACGTACGTAGAATATTACGACGCCTTCAATTTAAGTACATATTTACGTTTTCAAATATATGTACATATGTATGTATGTATGGATATATTAATGACAATATTCTATTCTTGTATCATTATTTGCAATACATTTTGTGCAAATTACGTTTTAAGACGTCAAAACCGAAATAAAATAATGCAAAGGAAACTAGTTATCACAAACATAACAATTAAAAGAGAAATTTGAGCTGAGTAGAAAATATTGAAGATTTCATTGATCACTTGATTGGCCGGTTGGTCGGCTCGGACTCGCTTGCAACGAAAAGGTGCACTCGCAATAGCTGCGATTGTGTGTGCGTTTGCGCGCCACTCAACGAAATGATAGCTAAGTATGTACATATGTACATATGTATGTATGTGCTGTGTGACAATTTTGAAGCACCATTGAGCGCTGGCAAATTGGCACTTGTTGACAAAATTTCGATTAAGAAAGAATGCAAAAAAATTGCACACAAACACAGGGAGCATGAGTGTAGAAATGAAGTGAATGAATTGGCTAAAAACTAGTGATTAGTTCTTCCGAGAAATAATATAGAAACTATATGCACAAAATACGGTACATACATACATATGTACATCAGTATGTAGGCATAGTAAGCAGCATGCAAGCGCGAGTGAATGGTAGAGTATTGAGCGCTTGGAGAGTCCGATATATGGCTCCAACTTAACTCGAACCGACTCGGACTTTGCGCGCTTAACGGCTTGACAGTTAGAGCTTGTACTAAATTTATATACAAATATGTGCATATGTATGTACGCGCTCATAAACATTAAAATATGTGCTCACACACTCATTTTTCGCTATGGCTATTGGATAACAACAACAACAACAACACTAGCGCATATAACTGACTGACGGATAAGAGCGTTTAGTATCGCTTTAGTTGTGTTCTAAGCCGTTTTGGTTTGTTGTAGTTGTTGATTTTTAATCTTAATGCGCACATACACACACATACATACAGCAGTGAGGGTGTTTAGGGCTTTTCCGGCTCAACTCCACTGACATTCGAAATGCAATAAAAGAGCTGGGGGTTTTCGTGCTGTGAAACAGTCGTCGTTTGAACACGGCTGCTGACGGCTGACAGTTTAGTGTGTGGATCGAGTTTGAATTAAATTTTGATTCGTGTGCTGTTTTTTGTTGTAAGTTTTCCGTTGTGTTTGGTGGTACGAATTTTATAAATACCGAATATGTGCATTTAAAAACAAGTCAGTTATCTGAAATGCGTGTGTATGTGTGTGCAAATAAATAAAATAATATTTATCATGTAAATATAGTTGGGATTTCGCAGACACACATACACACACACACGCATGCATCCATATGTGGTTTTAATGTGTTACGCGCAGCAATAAAGCAAGAGGCTCGGACGCTTGAAATACGTGTGCACTTGTCGAAGGCGATTGGGATCACAAAGAAAATAAATAACAAAAAATAAATAAATAAAAATTAAATGAAAAAAAAAATTAAAATGATATAAATAATAATAATGTAAATAACAAAATAAAAATAAATAAATAAAATGAACTTTATTGGACGTGCAAAGTGTCTCAAAGTATATAATAAACATACAAAAATTTTAAGAAATAAAAAAAAATTAAAAAAAAAATATAAAAATTAAAAAAAAAAATATAAAAATTAAAAAAAAGTAAAATATAAAAAAAATAAAATATAAAAAAATTAAATATAAAAAAATAAAATATACGAAATAAGTAGCGGAGTGCGATTAGTTATTGAAAAACGAGCAGCTAATGGCATGATCTAACTTTTTTTTTAATATTTACGTTTCAAAAAAATTCGAAAATAATGAAATAAAAAAACTTCATAATGAAAAAAAAAATAAATCTTTAAATATAAACTAATAACTGAATATCGCCTTTTCAACAGCTAAACCATTATAATTAAGGGAAAATAATAAAATTTTGTTACAACAATAAAAATATCTACAGATGTACATATGTTTGTTTTACACAACAACAGAAAATACATATGATTTTAATTTCCCTCAACACGTGTAACTTTTATATTGTGCCTGCTTATTGTTGTTGTTGCTGCAATTTTCTTGGCGCAAACTGACAAGTTGCCACATTTGGCGCTAATAACGCGTTTGTGTTGTTGTTCTTCGCGTTTTATATTGGTAGTTGCATTAAATCAAATGAAATTTTGTTGTTGTGTTAGTGTCATATGTGCCTGTTGCCCAAACTTTCGCAGCACGGACATGTTTCGTACAGCCTGTTTGTGTGCGCGACTCCTTGTATAAGAAGTACGCAAGCGTATTACGGTAAATTCAAAGGCAACTGACCATGTTCAATGTTCGTACGCGCACAGTAAAGTGGCTTTAAGTCAAGCGGCCATTTGGGGTGTTGAACTATGCATAAATTTGGTATTGTTTGAGATATGGCAGTATGAGGCATGAATGTTAAATTTTTCTTCTATATTTGTTTTTAAGGCAAAATTAAATTAAATAAAAATCGAAGAGTCAAAATAATTTTATTTGAATTAACTCAAAAACAGTATAAAACAAGAAAAAACGTTAACTTCGGTTGCGCCGAAGCTAAATACCTTTCACAGGTGCATTTCTGTTAGTAACTATGTGTTCAGTTTGTATGAAAGCTATATACTATAGTTAACCGATCTAAACAATTTCTTCGGAGATTACATTGTTGCCTTAGAAATCAACCAAATTTCTTTAATATATCTTGTCAAATGAGAAAGTTGTCCATACAAGAACTTGATTCAAATCGTTCAGTTTGTATGGCAGCTATATGCTATAGTTAACCGATCTGAACAATTTCTTCGGAGATTACATTGTTGCCTTAGAAAATAATATATACCAAATTTCATTAATATATCTTGTCAAATGTGAACGTTGTCCATACAAGAGCTTGATTCCGATCGTCCCAATTTCCGTAAAGATATCTATATCGGCGGTTCCGACAAATACCAATTGCTTGAGGAGGAACCATATAAAAACTTCAAATCAGTATCTCAAATACTGAGGGACTAGTTCGCGTTTATACACACGGTCATGGCTAAATCCACTGTGCTCGTCACACAGATCACATATATTTTATAAGGTCTTCAACGCTTCCTTGTGGGTGTTACAAATTTCATGGCAAACTTAATATACCGTGTTCAGGGTATTGAAATGATGAACATATATATGTATGTATGTCTTAAAATGCAATTAAAAACAACATTTTTGAAGTTTTTTCGAAGTAAACAAATATTTATTTTATAATTAGTACTACTAATAATGAAAATGTAAAGGTGATTCACCAAATTTTTAAGATAATCTTTTGCCTTCTTATTGGTTAAAACAAAAAAAATAAGTACAAACAAAAAAAAAACGTTAACTTCGGTTGCAACGAAGCTATAATACCCTTCAGTGATAGAAACGATTCCTCGCAAACAAGAACTTGGCTTTTATCGATCGGTTTGTATGACAGTTGTATGCTATACGCATTCGATCTAAACCATTTGTTCTGTGATTTCACCGTTGACTTGGGCAAGAACCTTTGCCAAATTTTGTGAAAATATCTCCTCAAATGAAAAACTTTTTCATACAAGCACTTGATTGCGATCGTTCAATTAGTATGACAGCTATACAAGTATGTTATGGTGATCCGATCTTCATAATTTCTTCGGAATTTACACCATTGCTTTAGGCAATATTCCATGCGAAATTGAGTGAAGATATCTCTTCAAATGAAAAAGTTGTTCATACAAGCACTTGATACCGATCGTTCAGTTTGTATGGCAGCTATAAGCTATAGTGAACCGATTTAAATAATTTCTTCGGAAATTGCACCATTGCTTTAGGTAATAATCCATGCGAAATTTGGTGAATATACATTGTATCTCTTCAAATGAAAAAGTTGTTCATACAAGCACTTGATACCGATCGTTCAGTTTGTATGACAGATGATCCGATATCGACGATTCCGTCAAATGAGCTGCTTCTTTGGGAGGAAAAGACGTGTGAAAAACATCAGACCGATATCTCTAAAACTTGGGGACTAGTTCAAGTATATACTGATAGACAGGCAGACAGACAAACAGACATGTCTAAATCGACTTAGCTCAGACACAAAAAAAAAACCGATAATTTATGAAAAAATGCATAAAGGGAATGCCCGAATTTTGAAACGATATATATTTTACAACCGGTTTAAATCTACTAAACATTTAGGCGTTTATCAAATTAGCTTAGGTTGGGAGCTATCGAGTTGGGGACTCCTAGTATTTTCAAAAAAAAAAAAAAAAAAAAAAAAAAACAAAAGAAAGATAGACTTCAGTTCACAACTTGAACTTAGAATTGTGATTAGAGAAAAATATTTCACTGCTCCAACATTAAGTCATACAAATTTCTGAGAAAATTTACTTAAAAGTTTGAGAGACTAGACAAGTGCAAACGATGTGCGTTTTCCATCAGGATAAGTGCATTTTGTTATTCACTTTCACCCGGCCGGTATTAAGAACTAATCCATTTCGTAGTAATTCTAAACTAGTACAGTAACAATTACCAGCAAGCACTTAGAGCTACTTCCCCTCTCTCGAGGACTCTCTAAACTGACTTTATAGTATTTACGAGTACTTGAGATAGTACAATTTGTTTTACGATTGTTTTTTTTTTGTATTTTTCTTTTCTTTTTTTTTTTGTTCAGTCCATAAAAGTATATGACTCTTAATGTCACTTGCCGGTCCTACAATATACCGAAAGCAGATATACATACATACATACATACATACATACAAGTATAAGCGAATTTTTTTCACTGCACGCAACATGTGTGCGTATTATTGAACTCCACGACTAACCGCATACATATAGGAATATATACATACGTACATACTTATGTTTGTATGTAAGAACGTACGCTTGTGCGAGTATATATGGTTGCAGATAGTAGATTTATCCCACTATCTCGACATTTAATTGCTTACGCCCGCCACTACTATGTGGACTACACCAGCAAAACGCGCTTGTCGAAACACATTGTAGGCCATAATTACATATGTACACATATGAGTAAGCAAATAGTTGTATATAAGTATTTAGTCTCATAATTGCGGATTTTAAGTGCGCACGAATTGATATGTCAGCCCGATATTGTATGTATGTATGTATATGTGTACATACAATATACAATAGCTGGTAGAACTGTTTTATTGACTCCTTTTCATTTCACGCTTGTTGTTTGTTTTTGAAATTGTTGTTGTCTTTTGGCATTTCTCAACACCACTCATTCATGGTAGCGGAGGCAACAATTGTGGCGCTGAAAACGCTCCAACGCAGTATGCAGCAGATCGTCAAACGACTAGGGACACTAGAGAACGATCGGCAGCACCTCACTGTTGGCTAAGTTAACTGCACTGCACGATCGCAAATATACGCGATCGCGAATAGTACACAGTTAATAACCAACGTTACTTGTAGTCGCAGAGCAATTGGTTGTATGGACGAGTGTGCGACTTGCCACAACGCGGCGCAGGAGTGAGTACCTGGTGGAGTTGATTTGTGGGGCAAATGCCCCTTAGTGTATACATATGTATATGTAATTTGTAGTATGTGTTGCGTTGATTGGAAGTTATTGAACTTAAGTGTTGCATCGATTGATTTATATACGGACATGTGTTTGCGTGCTTGATGTACATACATACATAAGTATGTATGTAGGTGTGTAACATGGCTTGATTGCTTGTTTGATCGACTGGTTGGTGGGCTTGGTTAACGAGCGAACTTGCCTATCCAGTCAGTCGGTTAGTGAGTTAGTGAGGTAGGTTAGCTTATAAGCGGCAATATGCCTCATAAGTACACACATACATACATACATACTATTTAGTCATACATACAAACATGCATATGTACGTTTATACAAGTTGTGTCCCAAAAATAACCGTACTTTATATTTAAGTTACAAAAAATGCCGCATTATCTGCTGAAAATTTGCAACATTAAAGAGATAGATTTATCTTCTTTCGCTTAACTTCGTGTAAATCGGCAGCTATTAAAGTTACAGCCATTTCAATTGGAGAAAAATTGTGCAATTGTTCCATTTTACAAAGAGCAAATATAAAAATGTGTGTTAAATTTGAAAAAAAAAAAAAAATAAATCGTTGAGTTATACGCACCGAAGTTTACACTTGGTGTAGACGATTTAAAAATGATTATGAGCTTTTAAATAACGACCAAATGGCAAAAGCTAAGTAAACGTGTTGATTTGGTTGAAAAAGTGGTGAAAAAAGGTATCGATTAAAGTTTTGCTACCAGAATAAGGCTGAGGGGTTAAATACGAGTAAAAACACTATTGGGAGAATTTTAAACGAAAATTTGGGTAAAGGAAAGATCTGATGTAAGATGTGCGTTATGTTCCACATAAATTATATGTATGGCCAAAAAAGTGAATCAGTTTTTAATGTAATCTTATACACCCTCCCTCCGTATACGCCGGATTTTTTACCTCGTGACTATTTTCAAAACTGAAAACTGACATGAAAGCATTTATGATGATATCCTAGGCATTCAAGCCGCCGTAACCGATGTGTTGAAGAACATACCTATATAATCATATAAAAAAAAAACAAAAAAAAAAAAGTGAACTGCACCGAAGTTGTAATACTCTTCACAGGTGAACTTTTTATAGCATAAAGGGTATAAAAAGATTTTTTCTTAATTTTGACCTGTCAGTTTATGGTTTTTGAAAGCCACGTATTTGCTACATATAGTGGCCGGATCTGAAAAAAGCAAATTTTCCTGAATCTTCACAAATAAAAGAAAGTTATCCATACAAGGACTTGGGTTTGATCTGTCAATTTGCATGGCAGCTATATGCTATAGTGCTACGATATCGGCGGTTCTGATAAATGAGCGCCCTCTTAGTGAGAAGTAGATGCGCAAAATTTCAGGATAATATCTCAGAAACTGAGGGAGAAGTTCGCGTATATACAGAGAGACAGACGGACATTGCTAAATCGACTCTGCCCGTCACGCTGATCATTTATATGTACATAAGTATGTACATACATATGTACTACTTTAATATTTTATAGGGCTTTCGATTTCGACGTTTTCTTTTAGGTGTTAAAACTTTGTGGCAAAACTAAATAAATACTGTTCAGGGTATAAATATACGTATAGGGTAGTAGAAAAAGTCTTTTCGTATTTTTAATCAAAGTTCATCTTATTTTTTGTTTTTTTTTTTTTGTATTTATAATGAACTTTATTGACCAAATATGTACCATTTTGGTCGACCACTTTTTGCAATTTTTCCGCTAGAGACATTATTCCATCAGTGTAAAACTTTTCTGGTTTCTCGAAAAACTGTGACAAGTAATTTTCACAGGCTTCTTTTGAAGCCAACTTTACTCCATTAAGGAGTTCTAATTGACCGAAACAAATGGTAGTCCGATGCTGCAAGGTCAGGGCTATGTGGATGCAACAAAACTTCCCAGCCAAGCTCTCCCAGTTTTTGCCGAGTCATCAAAGATGTGTGTGATCTAGTGTTTCTTCCTTTCTGTTGATCAGTTCTGGCCGTTTCTTTTCGATTGCTTGCTTCAATCTCATCAGTTGTTGACAGTAAAATGTAGAATTAATCATTCGACCAGGCTGGAGCAGCTCATAGTGGATGATTCCTTTCCAATCCCATCAAACACTCAGCATAACCTCTCGATGCGTCAATCCTGGCTTAGCGACCATTTGTTGAGCTTCACCACGTTTGGATCACGATCTTTTTCGCACAGTATTGTCGTGTTTGATCCACTTTTCGTCTCCTGTTACCATTCGCTTCAAAAATGGTTCGATTTCATTTCGTTTCAGCAAAGAATCGCAGATGTGAATTTGGTCCATTAAACTTTTCACAGACTATTCATGTGGTACCCAAACATCGAGCTTCTTTTTGTAGCCACCCTTTTTGAAATGGTTCAAAACCGTTTGATGATGAATGTTAAGTTCTTTAGCGATGTCATGGCTGCTTATGTGATGGTCCTAGTCAATATTTTCAATAATTTCATCGACTTTTTCAACGATAGGTCGACCAAAGCGAGGTGCATCTTTCACATCGAAATTTTCAGAACAAAAGCGAGAGAACCATTGTTGTGCTATACGAGCTGATACAGCATCGTCTCCTTAAACTTCACAAATTTCATTGGTTGCTTGCGTGGCATACTTCCGTTTTTCATACAAAAATTTCAAAATATAGCGAATTTCTTCAGTATTTTCACTCATTTTTGAACAGCTGTAACTTTTTTTTCAACTTTCCCGAATTTAATTTGTTCTTGGTTAAATGAAGCTTAAAATCTCACCTTTCCAACACTATATGGTGTGACACTATGTTATTGGTAGCACTGAAGATATACGACTGCAATGACATCTATTTCTATAAAATACGAAAATACTTTTTCGACTACCCAATATATGAATGTGCTGGTTGATCGTTCCAATCAATGTATTGAGTCAAATGGAACCTGTTTTGCATAAATAATAATTATCAAAGATTGCATTTTATTCTATATCCAAAATGTTCGGTTATTTTTTGGCCTCACCTTGTACATGTAGTACATATGTATGTACATATTCACGATCATACATACATACATATGTAAAGACTCTTGTAAGCTGCTTGTTGAAAGCTTAAATGCTCAATAAAATACACATCACACTTACTCCTCATACATTGCTGTGTATTTGTGTGGAGCTAACACGGTTTTTGCGATTTCTTGCGATGCTTCTTGGCGTCTATCACAATGTTACTTTCTGCAAACACACGTAAATACATTCACACGCACATACCGATATGAATGGCACGCACACTTCTCGATAACTTGAATAATTTTTTAATACCTGCGCAAATACGGCTAACAAAATAAAAACAACAACAACAAGAACAACCTATAAAAAGGCTTATACATACTTAAATAGCAATAACAAGAACAACAATCACTCCATAATAACTGAGAAAAAGCACACAGCCAAAAGCAAAAAAGACAAAAACAATTAAAAAGTACAAATAAGATTTTAAGACGCAGCAAAACCAACAACTTAAGTAGTCGCGCAGCGTAAATGCGCAAAGCAATAGCAAGAACAACGGCCATAAATATTGATACAAACCAATCAAACAGGCACGCACGCACACACACACCAACACACACAAGTGATCGCATACCAGCAAAACGCAAAAACGAAAAGGAATTAAGCAAAAATCTAAAAAAAATAGCAAACATTGCAAAAAAATAAAAACAAAAACAAAAAAAGAAATAAAAATTTATAATGGACAAGCCACGCTTATCGCGTTCCGTATAAAAACGTAAGACGGTACAAAATTATCTCTCATTTGTAAATTAACAATCCATCGATCCAGGCGCTGTTTTCGTGTTGATTTTATTTTTTGCGGTTTTCAGCTTGTAACTAAATATCACAATTTCGCTCCACAGTGTGTTTGCTATTTTTGTTGCATTTCAAGCAAGTTCGAATTATTTCACAATTAAACGGCGCTAATTTGCTTCCAACAAGTTGTTGCTATTGTTGTTATTGTGTACACAAAAACGCAAAGGATCCGAACATATAAAGAGCTTTATATAAAATATATGTAATATAAAATATACTTGGCTTTATAAAAAATTAACAAAGAATAATAAATATCAAACAATAAAAAAGAAACGCAAATAAAAGAGAAAACGAAAATTGCGTGTTCCTGAAATCCTGTCAAAGTAATCCAACAAGCGCAAATTGAAACCTCAATTAAACAAAGTAATACCAACTTGAAATATACATATTTAAACAAAAAATCGTGGTCAAACTACAGCTCCAAGTCTCGCAATCCGCCAAACGCCAACCATTCAACGCTAATCGCTAATCACCTTTTGCTAACGGCTAATCGCTACGCTAATCAAACGCCTCCTTTACGCTTATCAATAAACGTTTTCATTACACTCCAACGTCTTCGTCTGCTTATCCCCCGGTTAGCGTACTCACTGCGTCCTTGCTCTCTTGCTTTATTTAGCTCACGCTAATATTGTGCGAAATTATCCTGTGTTAAGGATAATTTCACTTTATTTACGTCAAATCAGCAAATTTACTAATCTTCGCCATCTGCTACAGTTTATTGTTTAGTTGGGAATTTTGAGCACGGAAACAGAAATCAAAGCGCAAACTCTTGAAACACACACACACACACGACAAACGATCAAGGCAGCGGTCCGGCTTGTGAAGCCACCGTCAAAGGAGCGCAGTTTTTGCTGTCGCAGCAGTTTTCTTGTTTATCAAACTGGAGAATACGAGGTATACGCCTGTCTATACAACAGAAAGAATTAAAATGACGCAACAACCGGAGTGGGGAATACGATTTTCGAGGTGTAAGTACATATAAATATTATACATAATATTATACATAAATATTTGTGACAAGATTTTAGAAAGGCTTAAATCGACTTGAGTTAATTAGTACCTCTTGAGTTGTTCTGTACAGCTTTTTATACGTATGACTATATTTTTTAACTTAAGGCATGGCTAGGAAGTAGAAGATTCAAATGGTAATAAATTAGAGTTAACTGCATTGCCATGATTTTTGTTTGTCTTCAAAATAAGTGCCTTAGCTTAAGTCGACTTTCAGCTATTTTAACATTTCTATAAAGTAAGGATTACACTTTCATACACGGCGGCAAGCTGCTTAAGCGAACAAAAATTATAATACATTTGTCTACCATAGTATAATATGATCTGGTTTTTCCTTCAATTATTTATGGTTTGAATAATTATATTGTATTATACGCCATTGGTGATTTTGAACTGAAAAATTTTGTATCGAACCTTGCAACTTTAAACTTTTGCTATAGTGTAACATTTTCAAGTGTGATTAAACTTAAAATATTGTATTTTTATATTTTTTCTCAATGAGTTCGAATCGCTTTGTCAAGACTGATGATCTCTGTTGCTTAAATAATGCTTATAATTTCATCATTATAGTTATGGTAATTAGAAAACAATTTTATTTTTAATTTTTTTTTTATCAATTGAAAGTCTTCTAGACTATTTAAAAGTCTTATATTTAATTAATTATGTTTGCTCATTTTAGGAAATCAAAACAAAAAAAAATAAAATATGATAATGAATATTATATTGAGCCTTATCTCTCTTTTTCGTCATAATTTCTTTGTTTTGTGAAATACAAAAATATTTAATATAATAAAAATATATGTAATAATAAAATATATATAAATAAAAATATATTTGAAAATACAATAAAAAAAAAATAATATTAAAATAACATTTTTTGTATAATTTTTTTTTAAAAACGTATAATTGGTTTTTAAAAATAAAAAAATTTTCAAAACAAAAATTTATCGTCACCCAAAATTCAAAACAGCAAAAATCGATATTGAGTATTTTATTGCTTACGATTCACTACATTCCATTACATAAATGTAGCGTTAAATTTTAAGCTTCTGCTGTCAGATATAACCAATATATAACCATTTCATAACCAAAACTAATTTTTTGTTTCAATGTGACTGATTTCTATTACATCCCCTTTCCTTCGCCTGTCAACTTATGGAAAGTGATGTTACGTTATTTTGCATTTTAAATGATGATATACTATATAGTTATTAAAGTTTACTTTATATTTCACGAATTAATTATAAAAAAATTTGTAAAAATTAGAGTTGCAAAATTTTTTATATAATAATGTCACTTTATATATAATTAATATATTAAAAATAATTTGAAAAAGTATTAATTTGAACTTTATGTTCAAAATAAAAAAAAAAATAAAAAATAAATTAAATAAAATTTCTTATACTAGTACAGAAGCCTTTAAAAATTATAACAAATAAAAGAAAAAATACATAGCAGATTGAAAACCATCGGAAGCGAAAGATAAAATTACACAAATGAAATTAAAAACAATTTACGGCGATGTCTAGTCGGAAAAAGAAGGGGGAGGAGCGTGGTTTAATTTTTAAGTGTGAAAAACGGCTTATCTCGATCTCCGGCAAAACTTTAATCATTTAAAGAAAAAATGTATATGGCAATATTCTAGCTAATGATAAGATCTATAACATTTGTATATAGACTTTTCGCATAATCTCAAAAATTTATGTGAAAAATTCAAAAAACCAAATTTTTGTATTTTTTATTTTTATCTGGTACAAACAATTCTTTTCTTTCACAAAATTTGGTATAAACTTATTTTTCATGTCCTTAACACTATTGTTTAAAACAACAGTTGATTGTCATACTCATTACGAATTTGTAGAAAAATTCTCTTTCTTCAAATTGTTTGATGTTTTTTTTATTTAAGAAGAAAACAAATAATTGTCAAGCTTAATATTTTTCAACACTCTCTTTCTAAAAACAAGGTTACATTAAGATTACATAACAGAAGTGGTTCGAAATTATGTATGTGTTTACATGTGTGAAATCATGCTAATTTATCTAAATTTATTTCTATACCGAAAGCACAAATGTGTAGCAATTGTTTATTGGTTCTTATGGACGAAAATGAAAATTTATTCGCACCAATTAATAGCAATAAAATCCTATATTAGGTGATAAAACACTAGGTGACACATAAAAACTGTTTTTTCAGATACTTTTACATACATACATACATACTTATGTACACATAAAAGTGTTCATTGATATTGCTTTATTGAAGTCAAATAAACATTTTGTTGCTCTAACCCTACTCTAACATACAATATCTTGGGGCAGTTTGGCTTTTGCTTTGAATTCGGCAAACAAACGCTTCAGTAAAAGATTTATGAATAAAAATAATAAATGATTTCAAATGAAAAATTATTTATAAATAAAAATTATTCATATTTAAAAAATAATACCAGAATATATTATATACATATGTATGTACAAAGTTCCTTTAAATATAGCACGATTATGAATACTATATATGAATAAACGTCACCAAACGTCTGTGACACAGAAAATAAACAAATTAACATTTAATGGAATTGCATAAAATTAGCAATTTACTGAAATGAAATTCGATTAAGAATAAATTACATAATTCAGCCTTACACACTTGGCAACTAAGAACGCAAGTCAGGAAATCATTTAAACACTCATTACTGAAACCACAAACCGCCAAGTTCCAAGATTTTATATAGGTATATTTGCAGGTATATAAAATATATTCATATAAATACATATATATAAGTAAGCTTGCTATTAATTAATTATGTAAACGTCGTACAGCAAATTTACACTAAAAACACACCTAAAATTACAGAACATGCCGGCAAAACATGTAAATTTATACAAAGCACCTGCAATGCCGGGAGACTCGAAGCTTAAAAAACTGGCTTCCTAAACTTAATTTTCTTAATTTCTTCAATTAAGCGGTGATTGTGTATATAGGCTATATGCAAGAAAACGATAAAATATTCTAAAAACGTGAATATTTTGTTCCGTTATTAATTTATAGATATGAAGCCAAGAAGAATTGCGTTAAACTCGTTCTGCATGCAATAATATGGAACTGAGTTTAAAGAGAACATGAAAACAGCGGCAAAATATTTTGCCCCTCTCAAAAACATGCTGATAATTTGGTAGAACTTTTTGACGATGACTTTGTTTTGTTTTTTTTTTTTAATTAAAAAAACGATTTTTTTTTATTACTTTTTAATTTAAAAGAAAAAAATATAGCGGCGAATATTTTCGTGCATACATACATATATGTATGTTTGAGCTGTTTTAAAAAAATTATAAAAAATACATTATTTCTTTAAAATAAAAATACTAATATATTAAGTATTTACTTTAGAAATTGAGAGTATGAACTTCATGTTCGATTGTAACTTTTTCGCATTTACCTTTAAATAACAGACACTCTTTCCAAGTTTTGGCGAATCGAACAAGGAATTGGTATAAATGAAATACCTTAGACTTAAGTTTTGAACTTAAAATAATAAATTTTTAAAACAATCTTGCAATAAATGGATTTGAGAAATTCATTAATTAATTTTATAACTTGAATAAAAAACTCAAATGCAATAAAAGCTGGTGTTGGCCCTTACCTTTCACTCGCCTATGACTCATTCAATCAAGCCAGTATCTAGCTTCAAACAACCATCTTAATAACGGTTGTATTCCCGGGCTGTTACGTGAAAGTCCCAACCCACGCTGAATGCGCTCGTCATTATTGCTTATAAAAAATTCTTGCTGTGGGTTATCTAAAGCCAAGTACACACGTGTAGACTGGTATGCATACATATTTGGACACATGTCAAATAGCACAACGCTGAAGCCACTCGCATTTGCGCCAAATAACATTTCGCAGAGATTGTTGAACCGACTGGCACGTCAATCATGACATGGGAAAATGGCAGTAGAATTTCAAATGAATAAAGCGCGATAATGTGAAGTCCAACTGTATGGAGTGCAAAATGTTTTTTAAAAGCCGCAATTGGAACTTGTTTAATGATTACCGAAAGTAAAAATCCGAAAATTGTTTTAGTTAAGCCTCCTTTTCAAAATTTAGACAAACTTAATGAAAATATTTCTATGAGAATGAGGTAATATGTTGAGAGAGAACTAACAACACTACCTGAATATGGTATGATACAATGTGATTGGTAGCACTGGAGATATACGACTGCAATGACAAACTGGAGATATACGACTATTGACAAAATACGAAAAGACTTTTTCGACTACCCTATATTTATGCAATAATTTTACAAATTATTCAAAGCATATTCACGTGATTTGCTCTTTTCAATTCTTCTGTCTTATTACTTTTATGGTATTATCTATACATCTATATTATTATTTATATCATTATTCGTTAATTATATATTGAGCGATCATGTGACAGGTTAATATTTTCAGTTCAATTGAATATCGTATCGCCTGTTTTGGGTTTATCTCTTTTCCCATATATGTACCTATTTTTATACATAACAACGGCTTTTACATAGACTCTTTCATATAAATACTATATTTGTTTGTTTTTTTTTATTTAATCTAGAAACCTTTACTTCAGATATGCCCGCATTATTTTGTATCAGATGATTAGTTGGTCAAAATATGAGACCCAAGAACAAATTTGTATATATAGTACATGGTGAAATCTAATCAGGTCCATGCTTCTTCTTGATTGATAAGAGAACTCAAAAATGCTATTAGCTATCACGAGCCATAAATGCCCATATAAACTTGAAAACGACTTAGTTAATTGCCATGTTTATGACATTGTTAGAATAATTGTTATTTATTATTTAAGTGTTGGCGAGCTCAACAAAGTTTAGACCGCAAGCGATAATGATTTCCAATTTTAATTGCCTGCGCCCGCCGTTTTTGAAAAGGTTTATTGATTGGAACGTTAAGCTGGCAATAACTTGATACTTGGCGAATTTCGAAAGATATCGTAAAGTGCTAATCAGTAACGGAAAGAAACACATAGTAACTTGGAGGGGTATGAAGTGGATTACTGGTCCAAAAGAATGTGCATACTTCAATTCGAATGCTATTTTCAGAGTCCTGCATAAATTTGTATGGAAATATTCATGGAAACGTTAGGGAGATTGGGCTAAAAATAGGATATGATTCTACATCCTTGAAGAGTATACAACTTTATTTTTATTAATCATTCTTGTCTTGCATTATATAATAAATACTTCAAGATTTGTATTCTCTTTTCCTTGGTCTGCCAACTCGTACTATCCAAGTGATATTAGCGAAATTTTTAATTGAATTTTGCGCTTCATATCTGACAGCACATTCATTAATTAAGATGCATAAAAAAATTAAAGATAAAATAAAAATTATAAAAAAAAAGATAAAACAAGATGAAGGACGGCATTAAAAAGTGAACAACTTCTAGCCGATGTGAACGAGTATTCAAATATTTGACAGCTGTCAGTTAAAGTTCTATATGTATGTAAATGGTTATATGCATACATACAAACAAGCATTTATTTATCATCTGTTGATTTGACTATCATGACACTTTGAAGCCATTGAAAGAGCGATTATAGCGAGCTCACGACTATATTCTTATACACGTATGTAACTACATATATAAACATTTACCTACATAGTATGTATGAATGTAGGTATGTTCGTATAGAAGCACCATTTAGCATAATTGCTGATGAACTTGATTGACTGGCGTATATCATGTGCGTACACACACATATTCTTTGGTATACTATATGTACATGTATGTATGTATGTCGGTAGACTATTATCTTGAAAACCTCAGTGATTATTATTCTATATAATATTGAGCTCTATGATAATATTTAATAACTCTTGACAGAACCCATGGCATACATCCATTATCGCGTAAAAAATAATAATAAATGTATGTAAATAATTGGCTGAATCAATCACTTTCACTTAAATGGCATTCACCTAATGCATATATAAAATAATTAAAATGCCAGAGACATTATAAATATGTAAATAGTTTATATGTAGCATGCACCTGAACATAAACATATTTTAAATGTAGCAGTGAGACATCAATGCAGTCAGAAAAATATAGTTTGTAAAGAAGAAAATTAACTGGTCCCATAAAAACCAGTTCTGTAACTGTGCTTTAGAGCAATCAAATGTCGAATGACAAATAAGAAACTGTCAAATATGAATTTCAAAAACACAAATCTGATAACAATTAGTTTCTGTTAAACAATTTTGTTAACAAAAATTCATAAAAAAGAAACTAGTATGTCTACATATTTTGTAGTTCTGTAAAAACTTTCATAACAAATCACTTCTGAATTCTACTTTATAAAGCTTTACACCATGAATTAGAATTCAGTGATATTCGAAAACCTTATATCTTTATACAATTTCTTTCTTTTATTCTCACTAAAAAAATTCCATTCGACATAAAGATAGCTTTGCGAGTATATAGACATATTGTATATGCTTAAACGTACACACATTTTCATATACATACATGTAAATATGTATACGTATGTATATAAATATATATAACTATGTGCTAAAGAGTTGCGATAATATTCGCTGACAGTCTCGACTCTTATCTGCTCCAATTCGCAAGCAGAATGGGATTATTATTAAGAATAAAGCACATCAACCATAAGAATTGTGACCGTTAATGGGTTAGTATGCGTTAATTATTAAAGCTTTTGAAATAACTACGAAACCAAGTCTCAGAATTCCGTCATATCATAGTAATAGAACTGAGAGAGCGCTTTGAGATATTCGTTAAATTTAGAACTACTAAAATTGCTCTGATAAGAGATGCTCTATTTTCTGCCTTCAGCGATAAATAAATAAAGAAAATGTTACACTTGAGATGATTATCGCTGAGTAATCGGATATAGACCAGGGCAAACAACTTTGGAAAAAATAAATAAATTTATAGTAGATTGAAACCCATCAAAAACGAAAGATAAAATAATAAAATATAACAAATATTAAGAGATAAATCTTTTACGGACGTTCTGTGGTAGGGAAAAGAAATGGTAGGGGTGTGGCTGAATTTTTAAGGATTAGGAATGGTTTACCTCGATTTGCGGCGGGACTACAAGTCCTATAGAAAGAAATTATATGGCAATGTTGTAGATAATATAAAAATCTATAACCTTTGTATACAGACTTTTTCACATAACCTCAAAACCTCAGATCGCCAGATCAATAAGTACATTGCCCGCTTCAATTTGTTTAACCAAAATGGGTGTATAACGTAATGCCGACAATCAAAATCTCGAAATTTAGAATCCCGACACTCAAAATACCGACAAATCAAAACACCGACAAATCAAAATACCGGCAAATCAAAATACCGACAAATCAAAACACCGACAAATCACAATACCGACGAATTAAGAAAAGGTGGCGTTGTTCGTTCGAGGCCCTGCGGCCTTCGGCCTCCGGCCACGAACACGCTCAGGATCATAACCCTTAGTCGGCAGAATTCTCTTTCTGTGCTTCGATAGAAATAAGGGCGGACAAGATAAAACATTTTTCACATGTCGGAATTTGGTTTGTCGGTGTTTTGATTTGTCGGTGTTTTGATTTGTCGGTATTTTGATTTGTCGGTATTTTGATTTGGCTGCATATTTAAATTTTGTCGGTTTTTTGATGTGTCGGCATTTTGAATTTCGATATTTTGAGTGTATCCCAACCAAAATATTTAAAAAATTTGTAATAAAAAATAAATTTTGGAACAAAAAAAGTTAGAAATAGAAAAATAAAAAATAATAATAACACAAATCTCAAGCGTGTGGCATAAAATTACGAGAAAAGGAAATAAACTTTTATGGCAATCAAAAGGTTGACTTTTAATTTTATTGCTGTCAATCAATAAAAGCAATGCATACACTTGTGAACAATTCAATTGATTGCAATTTTATTGCGCACTTTTATAGACAATATTATGGCAGAGCATAATTGAGCGCTTCCGAAAGTGTCAAATAAAATATGCAGCGACGTTTTTGTATAAAAATAGAACTAAATGACACAGGAAGTAGTATGAAGAATGTTGCATAATTATGACTAGCATAGGAATGTGGGTATATACATATATATAAATATGTATGTAATTATGTGCACACATATTTACACATAAATGTAGTTGACATTGATGAACATACCACAGTTATTAATGAATCGCTCGCAGGTGAACATATCACCGCACGTAGCATAGATGTTTGTATGTAAAGTAAAAAATGTCTAGATATTCATAACATATAAATATATATGTATACATATATGTATGTATGTATGTATTATCAAAAATTCATTCATATGTTTAAACGTCATGCTAGAGTTCACTCACTTTTGGCATCATGCCCGCATGAAAAAAGCCGGCTAACTATGCAAATATAGTACTCGTATAACAGCAAAAACAACAATAGTTGAATGCATATTGACAACTTAATACATATTTTGATGCTTAACTATTGTTGCTTAAACATTTTTAATGTATATACATATGAACATATGTATATTGACAGCTTTTGTTGGGCATATTTAATTATATTAGGTGAATTCAATAAGGAACTAAACTCCGCTCACAAATTGACTTCGCCGGCTCAGCTACCTCTCTCTGTACCCCACAACATAACTGGTGACAGGTGCATGTTTGTGTGTACACATGTTTTTCGATATTCGAAACCGTGCAAAACCCACTGTCACTCATTCGTAGCGCCACTCATTTAGTCAGAATGAATTTTTTTCATTTATTTTGTCTGCTTCTACGCCCTTTTTCCGCAAGCATATCACGTTCGCAGGTAAATTTCAGAGTTAGCATTTTAATACAGATTCAGACGGACATACTAAAATGTACAGATGTATAAAGTAGCAAAAACATCTAGTGAATACACAAACACACGCACATATGTATGAGCATTTATTACGCGTTGTGTCTGGCATATTAAGTGGCCACGTCTATAATAACGAAAATGCGTTATGAATTAGAATGAGCTTAGCCAAAACTGACAAAAACAAATATTAATGAATAATAGAATATTAAACAGTATTTTTTATGTTTTATTGTTATATAATAAGCGAATTCTAAACATGACTGCGCATTTTGCAAGTGATTTGCTGCACGCTTGCTTTGATTTAGAGTCCATTTTAAACAAATGGATTGTTTAATTGGAGTTTTAGATAGTGATCGGGCGTGTATAAGCACATACATAAATACATACATTCATATATAAAACGTATATAAAAATGTATATGTACATACTTATATAAAGAAGTTATGCGATCAAGGTTCTTATAGATAGCAAAGTTTAATGAACGTATAAATTTATGTGTCAGTAGAGGCATAGAATGTTCGAGATAAAAATAAATTCAATCTTAAATTTAGAATTAACATAAGCTAAAAACAAGAAAAACTTTAACTCCAGCTGCGCCGAAGTTATAATGACCTTCATTTCTTATAGCATAAAATGGTATAAATAATTATATTTCTTGGCTTTGATCGGTCATTTTATAGGGCAATAGTTGTCTGGACCTAACAATGTGTTCGAAATTTGTAGCATTGCTTTGGGTAATAAACTGTGCGCAATTTCATGAAGATACTTATCTTGTCAAATAAAGAAGTTTGCCATGCAAAAACTTCATTTTTAGCGGTCACTTCGTATGGGAGGTACCACATATGCTGTAGTGCTCTGATATCAGTGCATATAGACAGAGAACCTTCAGTTATGGCATGCTGAATACTATATTAATTCGAATTCGACGCCGACATTTCAAACGTATCCTAACCACCTCTTTGCATGTCCTCACTAGTCTATTTATCTAACATCTGTTGTTGTTGTAGTAACGTAGTAGGTTTTAAACATTCCGCAAACACTCCGCAATATGATTGAATCTCGTCAAACTACATTTACATACAACTTTCTTGAGAAAAAATAAGCGTAAAAGATATTTTATTCGCATAGAAATGTAAAAAAATCGGACTTTATGCGAAATCCCTTGATGAGAGAACACATTTTCAGTTCTTTTGTTGCCTATCAATGAAATTATTATTAAATTTTTTTATGGTTAATAACGCTTATAAATAAACTTATAAATAAACTATAGAAAAATGTATTTTAGCCAAGAAAAATATTATTTCTGATAAGCTAATTTCTGGATTGTGTAAGTTTAAGACGTTTGTGAAAGTGCTCACTTATCTGATTAAAGGCTCCATTTCATTGTTAATAAAAATGTCAAATTTAAATTTACTACAATCGAATTTCCTAAGTGTGTTTCTTCTGCAATAAATTATAGTGCTAATTAATATAAGAATTCGTTGTCATTGAACATTTTGTTATGTATTATATATGAAAAAATTAGGTCAAAATGTATTCTATTCAGTCTGCAGCAAAAAAATCAAAAAATCGTAATCAAAAATATGTCGAAAAAATCCCAAATAAGTTGTTGGTTTTTTGAATATAAATTCAAAGTAAATAATAAGCACGTATTACTTATCAAAAATATTGCGAATTTTTACTTTTCTCATTAATAGCATATTGATTTGAATTGCATATTAATTATTTAATTAAATAAATACTTTTTTTTTTATTATGAAAAATAAAACAATAGATTGACGGCAACCAAATTGTTTGGCATGCCACGTTTGCAGAAATTTTTTTTTAAGGTTGCCACCTATTTAAAGATTTTCAGTAAAACCAATTGAAAGGTAAAAATAATACTATAAGCGTTTTAAAATAAAATATATAGAAAGTAATATTTACAAATATAGATTTTTTTTTAATTAGGGTTGCCACCCTTTAGAAATTTTAACTCAAAAACGTTTAGAATGCAAACGTATGTATACACATATGTATGTGGGCATCATATTAAAGATATTTAAGAATGTATGCCACATTTGAAATTATTTTGAAGCAGGGTTACCAACTCTATAAATTTTTTATTTGAATTGAACTGTCACAAATACATAGTACGCAAATTAATTTTTTTTTAATATTTATGTGACAGATTTTTCTGAGAAAGATTGTGAGCAGAAATTTCGAAAAAATTATATTTCTAAGAAATGTACTCCTTGGCCCTTTTTGTATTCCGTACTTCTTGTCCTTGTATTCCTTGGTTGCCATCTTACGAGTTTTGCTTAGAAATCGCGCCCCCCTTCCCACTGGCTTTGAACCAAATTTTCCAAAAATAAAAAATGGAATGAGTATATACATAACTATTTCTGAAGAAAATTTTACTTATATAATATTTATGTATGTATATGAGATTCCTTACGCCGTCATATGCAAAAAATTGTTTGTAAACATGCACTTATAGTACAATATTATTTATTAATAGCAGTTCATTATTTCTGTTGAATATAATATAAAAATTAAAAATAAAAATAAATTCCAAATAAATAAAGTAATTTCACCTCAACACGTTATTCCATGAAAAAATTGAGGCAATGAAAAAAATAATTATTTAATTAATTGTATATGGAAAAACTGAAAGAGGGAGAAAAATAATATACATATAAACACTTTATACCTTGAACAGAGTTTATTAAGTTCGCCACGTATAGTTGACTTTTGATCGAAAATATCGGTCAATATGTGAGATGCATAATTGAAACTCAGCGAGAATCTCTCTCGAACAATAGTATGTCTATATGTCAAAACTAAATCGGGTCAATACTTCCCCTAGCCTGCATATACCTAACATAAAGATTTTCGAACTTCCTGACTTTATACCGCATATATTGTGCAATATGTGAAAATGAGAGTGTGTGTTTCACTCATAACAGTGTATCTTTGTGCCTAAAGTAGATAAATTTGAGCGAAAATTTGATCTAGCCCCTATATACTATAACTAATATAAGGATTTTCGAACATCTGGCTGATTTTATTCTATATATGATTGGTGTTTTAGTATGTGACACGTTAATAGTATGTGGTATTGACAAAAGCGGATAAAATCGGTTCGATTCTACCCAAACTCCCATATATTGCATATAATGATTTTCGTTTTTCTAACAAACCTTATGTGTCTGAGTTATATATATTATATAGATATATATAATTACTTATATTTCGATCCTCTGTTTGACGTTTTACACCTTAAAGTGGCTTTGATTCTTGCAAGTTGCAAGAGTTTAAAATGTTCGGTTGCACCGGAACTTAGCTCTTCCTTACTTGTTGTTATGTATATTTGTATAAATATTTTCGTAAACAATTTTTTCGTATATTTTTTTAAAAACTTTTTGATAGTATCTTTTTTTATCTGAGTAATGAATAGGCTTGTAGTGTGACCACAGACATTAATAATCACACTTACATGTACATACGTATATACACGTATGCATATGTATGTAGACATGTACATACATTGCATATGATGTGCTATAAAATCACAGGTGATACATTTCCGCTTTTATAGCGTACACGTTTTCGCGCTGTAAATTCTTTTGTTTCGACATTTTATTTATATGCAGCTGTAATTAAGCTAATAATTCAACAATTTAATGATTACAACAAAAAAAGGTAAAACAAACGCCACTATGGGTATATATACATACATACGTATACTTATACCTATATGCATATGCCTGTAGGTATGTACAAGTATATTAATTACTTTATCATATCATTCATGCGCGTGCATTAATTAATGTACATACATACATATGTATGTACGAAAGAGTTACAAATGTAAACCACAAAAAACATATACATTCATTTGTACATATATATAGATTATATGTGCATCATGCACGTAATTCAATTGTGGCCGAGACTGAAATAGAGATTGAGAGACGATTATAGTAATTTAGCGGCTTTTAATTCTACAGAATTGGCTCAAATAACATTATGCGAGATGAACACACGAGTATACACATACATATGCACCCTGTATAAGTGTATATTAATACTTTTAGTTGCTGTTTTCGCTCTAACGCATCGGTTATAGTAGCTGTTTACTCTGTAAAGTATATCTTTCACCACAAAACATGTCGGTATTACACAAAAAGAGTGTGAAGAGTCTTTTTTAACAATTAATTGTATCAAATTCCATTACCTAACTGCCGATGTAAGCGATTATGCTCGTAATAATGTTATTGGTTTGCTTATGAAAAGTCAATTTAATAAAATCAACAAATAAAATGTTGATAATTAGTGTTGATTTGAAAAAGCTCGCTAAAGAGAAAATAGAAAAATTACAATAAAAACAAAAAAAACGTTAACTTCGGTTCGACCGCTATGATCCCTTGCAGAAATGCCACAAATACTAAAGCTTTCTTACAAGAACATGATTCCGATCGGTTCAATTTGCTTGGTAACTATATGCTATAAATATCGGATTGGCAATTCCCATAAATTAACAATTTCTTATGGAGAAAAATTTTAGATGCATATCTCACACTGATCTTTTATATATGGTATATATTTTGTAGTCGAAAAAGTCTTTTCGTATTTCTAATCAAACTTCAACTTATTTTTTTATATTCATAACAATAAATAATTAAAGAAATATGTACCATTATGGTCGACCGCATTTTGCCATTTTTCCGCTAGAGACATTATTCCAACAGTGTAAAACTTCGATCAGTGCAAATCGAAATTTCCAGGACGGAAGCGAGCGAACCATTGCTGTGCCACACGAACTCATGCAGTATCGTCTCCGTAAACTTCACAAATTTCATTGGAGGCTTGCAGAGGCATTCTTCCCTTTTTTGTACAAAAATTTCAAAATATAGCGAATTTTTTCATTATTTTCACGCATTTTTGAACAACTGTAACTTTTTTTAACTTCCCCGAATTTAATTTTTTTTTGGTTGAATGAAGCTTAAGATCTCACCTTTTCAACACTGTATGGTATCACACAATGTGATTGATAGCACTGGAGATATACTGCAACGACATCTATTGACAAAATACGAAAAGACTTTTCGACTACCCAAAATGTGCTATATAAAAGTGAGCCACTGCTGCAGTGGATGAAAAAAAACTCTCTACTTGAAGAAATTGTTCATATAAGGTCTATAATAAACGAACAGATTAAAAGCTTGTAGGTCCTTGCATGAAGAATTTGATAATGCCAACTTTTCTTCGAGTAATCTCCCAAGAAAAGTTGGACAATGTGGGTTTGAGAAAACCCAATTTAAAGATAAAGTGATGGAGCTTTTTCAACCGAGCGTTTACATTTTAAAATGGGTTTAACTCAAAAACTATTTGAGATATCCACTTAAAATTTTAGAATCATTTATTTAAAGGTATAACCTCAAGAAATATGAAAAAAACGATATTTTTTATTCTGACACTGAGTGTGCCTGTTAGATCGTCTAAACTAATTCTTTATAGCAAAATTTTTAGGATTTTCTGCTTGGTTAAATTGATTTGTTATGATAAGGGCCTTGGAAACCACGAGCTATGGTGTTTTCAAGTATTTTTTAATATTCAATACTTGAAAGTGCATAATTAAAAAAATAAAATTTAAGCACGTTTTTGTAATTTACAGGTAAAAGCAAACTAAGGCAATAAAAAATAAAAATTATATTTTTGCGCCAAATACATAGAATTCTGCAAACACTGTTTAAGCAACCGAATGATTAACCCTGCAATGAATTCCTTAAAGAAGGTTAAAAATGAGCAAAAATGTCACTGAAAAGCAAAAAAGACATTTTGAATTGTTTTCAAGAAAGGTAAAGGGCGTGCTACCAAAAAGCTTTAGTTTGTTGTAATAAATACTAATATTTCATGTTATATAATTTTTGCAACAATTTCATAACATTATTTTATAATTTCATAACAAAAACAAAATTTACAACTGGCGTAAAGGCGTTTGCCAAGCATCGTGTAGCCACAAAAGGGTTAAGTGAGTTATTATTCAAACTTAAACTTCTAGGAAATCAGAGTTTTCTTAATTGATAAACTGCATGGCAGTAGAACTAGTTATTCTAGAATCACTAAAGTCACGTGCAGCGATAAAAATCACATAAATTTAAAGGCATTCATACATATGTATGTACATAGATAGAAATGTGGATTGCCAGTCTAATGAGCTTACAAATTACCGTTCTAAGCTGTGAAGTTATGATATGAACTAGAAGAGAAAAATATTAGGGTGGAGCGTGATAGAATGTAATGATTACATTAATAATAAGTAAAAACACTATAGTCAACTTAGTCATGGATTTCTGCGAAAAACCTGATCTCTCATACACGAAGGAATATATTTTTCATTTTTAATGACAACGCTTGTCATTAGCGCTGAAGCAATGTGGGGAAAAAATTTAATACTAACTATTATATTTTATTTTCTCTGCTAACAATTTTATAAAATGAACTTAAAACGAAAGTCAGCAAGTCGTAGCACTTAATGAGGGTATTTGCTAAGTAATTAATTTTTTAGAATTGAGTACTTTGAAAGTGGGTGTAATTTTTTTTATATTTTATTTTTATTTGTTAATTTGTTAGAGTGCAGTAAATGCGTTTTTACAATCACTTCACTTTTTTGCGCAACGTGCGCTTCAAATGATTAACTCCGGCAACGTGCACACTAATACATATGTACATAGCATACATACGTAGAAACACAAGTAGTGGCAGATACTGGCAGGTGAATATTTTTATTTTCTGTTAATTTTTAAATTTTTTAACAGGAAATATATACATATATGTACATACAACAATATATATAAACCAAAACAACAAAGCAGACAGGTGGCAATAATTATGTAAATTTACTTGCATTAGAATGCGCCAGATTAAGAATACACATTTGCGGTTATTATTAAGTAATTATATAATACAAAACACAGAAAGCAAAGCCAAAATAAATTCGAAATTATGAATGAAAACCACAAAGCTATTTTCTTTTTTTAATAAAAAGATTTTTTAACTGCGCAAACTGAATCAAAATTTGTGTGAGGTTGTTTGTTGACTTGAATGTGTAGGTGTAAAAAAAAATTGTGGTAGTTTAAAATAAAAATTCAAAAACATACATACAAACATTACCGAAACTATAAAAAGCTTTGTTGTTCATATTTTTATTGTAATATTTTCGAAAGTTTATAAATCCACAGAAAAATAATATTTTCTAAATTTAGGGAAAAAAAATTTTTTTTAATTTACAATAAAACCTAAATCTACGAACTGAGATTATGAAAATTTTAAATTTAGGGAAATAAATTTCTTTTTAATTTACAAAAAAACCTAAATCTGCAAACTGAGATTTTGAAGCACTTTTTTATGTATTAATCCTCACAAGGCCAACAATCATTTTACTAATCCATATTAGGAAGAAAAAACGCTTCAGTTCATTCAGCTTGTGATGAAAACGATAAATAGAAACAAGTAAGGAAGGGCTAAGTTCGGGTGTCACCGAACATTTTATACTCTCGCATGATAAAGTGATAATCGAGATTTCATTATCCGTTATTTACATATTTTTCAAATACCGTATTTGTGTAACGTTTTATTCCGTTATCATCATTGGTTCCTAATGTATACAGAGAAAGCATCAGATGGAATTCAAAATAGCGTTATATTGGAAGAAGGCGTGGTTGTGAACCGATTTCACCCATATTTCGTTCATGTCATCAGGGTGTAAGAAAATATTATATACCGAATTTCGTTGAAATCGGTCTAGTAGTTCCTGAGATATGGTCTTTGGTCCATAAGTGGGCGAGGCCACGCCCACTTTCAATTTTTAAAAAAGGCCTGGATGCAACTTCCTTCTGCCATTTCTTCCGTAAAATTTAGTGTTTCTGACGTTTTTTGTTAGTCGGTTAACGCACTTTTAGTGATTTTCAACATAACCTATGTATGGGAGGTGGGCGTGGTTATTATCCGATTTCTTCTATTTATGAACTGTATATGGAAATGCCTGAAGGAAACGACTCTATAGAGTTTGGTTGACATAGCTATAGTAGTTTCCGAGATATGTACAAAAAACTTAGTAGGGGGCGGGGCCACGCCCACTTTTCCAAAAAAATTACGTCCAGATATGCCCCTCCCTAATGCGATCCTTTGTGCCAAATTTCACTTTAATATCTTTATTTATGGCTTAGTTATGACACTTTATAGGTTTTCGGTTTCCGCCATTTTGTGGGCGTGGCAGTGGGCCGATTTTGCCCATCTTCGAACTTAACCTTCTTACGGAGCCAAGAAATACGTGTACCAAGTTTCATCATGATATCTCAATTTTTACTCAAGTTACAGCTTGCACGGACGGACGGACAGACAGACATCCGGATTTCAACTCTACTCGTCACCCTGATCACTTTGGTATACATAACCCTATATCTGACTCTTTTAGTTTTAGGACTTACAAACAACCGTTTAGCAACTTTGTTGCGAGAGTATAAAAAATACGCTATGAACTAGTCCCCCACACAACGTATTAGTTAGATTTGAATACAAATTCAGAAAGAGTCGCGCTCAAAAAACACTTCACTCAAGTGGGTAGGTCAACATAAATAGTAACAATCGCCTATTTTGCAGGTCGGCAAAGTTTCGAGGTACTCTATAAGTACTCTGAGTCGATTATTTTTATAGTAAGAGGAAGTATAGAAAGCCGGAGTGCGGACCGTTAATCTGCTAAATCTATCTTACTCCCACTTTAAATTTCTACTACCGGACCACTGGACTAATCATTACTTCATGGGCGAGAAGAAGACATTTAAGTCACCTGTAATGTAAATGACCCAATCCTATCATAATTAGAGCTGACGTTTCGCTAACAGCTTTCCATTTTACAGAGGATTCGCACATAAGTGCTGTCAGATTTTTCAGTCGGCGCCACACTGGCAGCATCGTTTTATATCCTTGAATTTAAGTCTCGAGTTCACTGTTACACCAAGCTACTTCAATTGTGGCTGCTAAGTATCTCACATTATCCTATGTTGAGCGATATATTTTCTTCATTCTTCCTGGAGCTTATGAGCAAAAGTTCTGTTTTCTGCTCAGTGAGCTCTAATGGTAGCAAACCATCGGCGCAAACTATGTATTAATGCAGTTGATATATTCTTAACACTCCGTCGTAGATTAGATTCCATAGTAGTGGGCCTAAAACCGAGTCTTGCGGTACTCCATTAGAGATAGTGCAGCTCTGCTAATCCGCCGGCCTTTCGGATTGCTAACTCCCAGCGGTTTCTTATTATGCTTTCGTACACTTTACCAATCGCGTTGAGCATGCTGATTGACCATCTGTCTATATATACATACACAAAATAGTCACTCAATTGTTGAGATATCGATCTTAAATGATGCGCTTTTCTTTGCAAGAAGTTGCTCATTTATTGGATTCGTCGATATTGGCCCACTATAGCATATTGCTTTCATACAAATCAAGTGATTGCATGAAAACCTTTTTCATTTGTCAAGATATCTTCAATAAATTTGGCATTAATTATTGTCCAAGGCAGCGGTAAAATCTACGAACATTTTATTTAAATCGGACCACTATAATATGTACATATGTAGTTCTGCAAACTGACCGTTCAAAATCAAGTTTAGTATCTTTTGTGCTATAAGAAATGCTTCAATGAACGGATACAGCTTCAAAGAATGTAAATATGTCAAATTGAATTAAATTAAATGTAAATAAATATTCGATTACAGACGGTTATATACATACGTATAGAATCAAAAAATCTGTCTAGTAACATATGTACATATGAACAATTACACGTTCATACCAGTGATTTGCCATTTTAATTTCATGTAATTTGCCTTTATTTAACCCAATTATAAATGTATGTATGTAAGTAGCATAACTAGCGTGTCTGCACATTGCACGTACCAAATACCTAAGCTACAACAACAAAAATAAGTGCATTGTGCTAATGATATTCTAAAATCGACACAATCAAAATTTGCATTTTCATGAAGCAAGTTTACTATTTATGCGAATAGAGACAGGGCAAACCTTCAATGAGGTCTTTTAACTCAAAAAAGCAAAACCGAAACAAATAATAATAACAAAAGCAAAAAAAACTATAAAATAAAAAGAAAAACAAAAAAAAAAAAATATAATAAAAATAAAATTGAGGAGCTTAACTTGTTTTATGCTTTTTTATAATTTCATTCAATTAGAGGTCTTTACCCTAACGAAATCAATTACAATAAAAAATTAAACATACTATAGTATTTTATGTATACACCTCTAGTATATAGTATGTATGTATGCACATACTAGAGCGGGTTGCTTTACAGGAAGCCAATAAACCGAAAAATCGCGTATGTGGGAAGTGTTGGAAGTTTTTCAGAATGATCCAGAGATTTTATAGAAAAAAGTCGATCCACTCTAATATATACATATGTATTTATGTACATATGTACATATGTATGTAGTTGCCAAATCATTATCAAATTATTTGAATCGTATTTAGGCTGCTTTTCGCGTAAATAATTTAGTAGTCTTCAATAAAATTTGTTCAGCCTTTCTTTTCCCAGACGTTTTTCTATGTTTTTGTCTAATGTGCAAGCACCATATCTTCAAACATATAGTACATATATAGATATATGAAGAAAGACTTCAACAAAAGCATTTTAATTTTGTATTAAAAAATTTTTGAATTAAAAAATATTAACAATTTAAAATTTAATCCCCAGCGAAAATTAACAAATCAAATTTTAATAAAAATTACAACAACGGAATCAAAAATAAGAAATTTTATAATCAAAAATTAAAAAAAAAAAATTTTAATTTTTAGAAATTTTCAGACCTTTCAAATTAAAAAAACATGCATTCAAAATAAAAAAATAGACACATGCATTAACTCTCAAAAATTTTAACAACATCATGTTTTGGAACAATTTGAAAATTTTCTCCTACGACGAGCTTTTTTGTGAGTGAAAATTAAACCAATTTCGAAAGCTTCGTGAATCATACGGTTATTTGTCTAAGTTTGCAGAATTTGAAATTTATATAATTGTACATTACATTTTTAAATTTCATGAATTTGATAAAAACCGGATTTTTCCTACCCAAAACTACATATGTCAGACAAAGAAACGCTCAAATACTTCAAACTGTTTAACTGTGATTAGTTTACTACTGAAATATTTTAACAATTTCCAGTGAATTTAGGCATTCACTAACATTCTCTACGTATTCTCTCACTATTTTAACAGTAATTTCAAATATGGTCTATTGAAATTTTCAATTTGATTAGCTCATCAGAATATCACAAAAACATTTACAATTCAATTACTCACTCATTGAGCGCACAGATTGTCTAATTTTTTTGCTCCCCCTTCGTTAATTCGATAATTTGGCACGAATAGTGTTGATTGTGTGATTGTTGTACACTTCATTAAATTTAATGTGAAATAGATGGCGTACATTTATTTCCGTAATTACACAGTGGCACGCAAAAAATCGAAGCAATTAAAAAGCTGCAGGGAAAAGCTCATTAGTAAAGCTTTTTTTGAAATAGGGATGCATATATTACTTATAATGACAAAAAATTGTGGATGCGCAAAAATATTTTTTTATGTCGCAATATATCTTGCAATATTTTTCATTGATCTCTCAAACTGATACCCAACTTTTGATGAAAATATTCTAGTCATATGTTATTGTAGGCATATTTCGTTCCACCACTGTATGTATGTACTACATATTTTAAATTGAGTGGGGGTTCAAGTGTGGTCTACAAAAGTGACAACTAACATGCGATCAGTGAAGCATGCGATTTTAAGTAGAACAAAAAGGTTTTTTTCCCCAAGATAATTAAGCATTTAACTACAAATTTAGTATAAGTAAATTGAATTAGCTGAGGTTTGTGATTTGTTATTGAAGACAATTTCAAAATCGGACAATTTGATTAATGACCTATTGAAAAAAACTGTCGAGAACATGAGTCATAACCTTGAACGTAGTAGAAGTCTAGTTAATTCATTCAATAATATATTTAGTGCTTTCTAACCGCATACAGAATTCTATAGAAGGCTGCTTCTATCTAATTTCGTGGTAGGTTAAAAAAAGCTTACATATGGCAGCTTTATGAGATTAGGGACCGATATAAGATGAAATCTAGCAGTTTTTAGAAGTATATTTAAAATCTTTAGAACACCTCAGAATATGTACATACATGTATTAGGCGAACGAAAGTCGAAAGCCACAAACATGAGAAAAAACTCAAACAAAACTGTTGTAAGCGTCATGTCAAGTTTTTTACTAAACTTTAAGGTCTAAAACTACACTCAGCCGAGAATTTTAAAGTAAGCCTAACTGCAATTTCCTTATTTATGCTAATTAAACTTCAAATATATAATAAATAATATTAATTTAATTTTTTCTCATTTTTTGATTTCAGTTTTCCTCGTACCTCAGCGCGTGATCCTTTCGATCATGGGCTTTTTTGCCATACTCAATGCATATACGATGCGTATATGTCTCTCGGTGGCTATTACCGAGCTAGTGGTAAAGAAAAATTACACAGACGAAGATGGTAGCTCGGCGGTATGCGTGGCCGACGATTTGGACTCGGAAACAAGTGTAAGTTTGCGATGCGTAGTTGCATGAAATAAATCATCAGCGTATATAATGTATATAATTCTTACAGAGTGGTGGTGAATATGAATGGTCAGAAGAGTTACAGGGTTATATTCTTTCATCCTTCTATATTGGTTACATTTTGACGCACATTCCTGGCGGTCTATTGGCGGAAAAATTTGGTGGTAAATGGACGCTCAGTTTGGGTATACTGTCCACAGCTTTCTTCACCGTCATTACACCACTCGCCATCATTCATGGTGGTGCGACTTGGCTAATTGTTGTGCGTATTCTGATGGGCATTGGTGAGGGTACCACCTTCCCGGCTTTGAGCGTATTATTAGCGCAATGGGTGCCGATTAAAGAGCGTGGCAAATTGGGTGCATTGGTATTGGGTGGCGGACAAGTCGGTACAATTTTGGGTAATCTGTTGTCTGGTATACTGTTGGACGCTTACGATTGGCCTGTGGTCTTCTATTTCTTCGGTGGTATCGGACTTGTATGGTTCGTTATTTTCGTAAGTAGACTGCCGCCATACAAACTTTTGGAGCATATGTATATATTTAAAATAAAATATTCTTGTACTTTTAGACTTTCCTTTGCTACAGTGACCCAACCACACATCCCTTCATCAAACCTAGCGAAAAGGAGTATCTAACCAAACATATGGGTAGCATTGGACGCAACAAGAATTTGCCACCCACACCATGGCGCGCCATATTGACCAGTTTGCCAATGTGGGCTTTGATATCAGCACAAATTGGTCACGATTGGGGTTTCTATATTATGGTTACTGATTTGCCCAAATACATGGCAGATGTTATGCAATTCTCCATTAAAGCTAACGGCCTCTACTCTTCCCTACCTTACGCCATGATGTGGATCTTCTCGTTGGGTTCCGGTTTCGTTGGCGATTGGTTGATTTCACGTAAAATCATGAACATCACGAATGTGCGCAAGATGATGACTGGTTTAGGTAAGTAAATGTGTGATTCGTTATTGTACGTTGTCCATAAAAATACTTAATGTTATTCTACTACTTTAGCTGCCTTTGGTCCAGCGATCTTCATGGTTGCCGCTTCATATGCTGGTTGTGATCGTATTGCTGTCGTTTCACTTTTCACCATTTGCATGGGTCTTATGGGTGCTTTCTATGCGGGCATGAAGCTTACACCGCTCGATATGAGTCCCAACTATGCGGGCACATTGATGGCGATCACCAACGGTATTGGTGCGATTACGGGCGTTGTTTCGCCAACACTGGTGGGCTGGATGACACCAAATGTAAGTTGAAAATGCAAAAAAGAGTAAATAAATCTATCGAAGTAGTGGTCATACAGAATGAAAAGACTGTAAAGCTGGCAACCCAGACTGAGCTCAGCATTTAGGAGAGATATAACCCTGTCTAGCTGTAAAACTGGAACCCCAGACTGAGCTCTGCTTTTCAGCATTTAGGAGAACTATAACACTGACTGCCGAAGCGCAAAAAAAGCTTGGTATGTCATCAAACTTTATAAGAGATAAGAGGAAAACTCGACAATGAGATCAAGCTCATGAATTGACACTCATTGTACGAGTATTGAACACTATAAACAAACTGTTGTAAAATTGTAACAGAGCTTCACTAAAGTATAAACGATTTCATAATATGACAGAGACTTCATCTTCGGATCATTTCGTCTATGACATAACTTCAGTCAAAACATAATCAATTCAGAAACCGAATATATACCGAAATTTTGTTTTTATAATACATCGTAGCTTAAAGATATATAGGAAAGCAAAGAAATATTCCGTACTTACATTGTTTTTATCCTTTCAGGCCTCGCTGCTCGAATGGCGTCTTGTTTTCTGGGTCGCTTTCGGTGTGCTTGTCGTCACCGCCATTGTCTATGTGATCTGGGCGTCGGGTGAGGTGCAAGATTTTAACGATCCACCACGTAGAATCGATTTCGAAGCAGAGGAGAAGGAGAAAGCAGCTGTTGCAACACAACTTGAAAGTAGTGAAAACTTACAAGATGCGCGGAATATAAAAACAACACACACTTAGGTTGTGTATGTGAGTAATATGTAGTAGCATAACCGTACTATAAAACGAATATGTACGCGTGCACGAAAACTGCCGACAGATCTGTTGAAGAAAGCAAAGAATTTACAAATCAAATTCTAATTATAAAAGTATTTATTGTATCTATAGTTTAAGCAAAAAATGCAAAAAGTAGCAAACAACAACAAGCAGACAACGAAAGTAACAACCAGCAAAGAGTATTGATTAATTAAAAAAGAAATTAGAGAAAAAGACAATGAAAACAAAATTTTTAAAAAAATTAGTAAAAAAAACATATAAAAACATAAACAAAATTTAAAAATTTAAATTAAAAAAATTAAAATTATAAAACTTAAAATAAAAAAATTTATTTGAAAAATTAAATTTATAATTAAAAAATTTATTTGAAAAATTAAATTTATAATTAAAAAATTTATTTGAAAAATTAAATTTATAATTAAAAAATAAAATTATTTACTTTAAAAAATTAAAACTAAAAAAAAGTTTGAAAATTTATTTTAAAAAATTAAAATTAAAAACATTTAATTAAAAAATTAAAATTGAAAAATTGTTGTTTAAATTATATTAATTTTCACAGTTGTTGTTTGTTATATCCAAAGATTTCGTAAACTATTTGTGTATAAATATTATATATAATTAATTAATTAATTTAATGACACTTATGTATGTATGTAGTAGTAATGATATCTGTATGTACATACAAAATATGTATTAGTGTATTATATAATCAACTACTATTGAACTTAGGCGCACATGTAAAATAACAACAAAAACAAACAAATTGTAATCATAATTTTTGCCTTGTAACTGCTCTTGCGGCGCACTCAAATTAAAGTCTTTTTGCTTTCAATATTTATATTAATTAAGTATATTGTAAAATAAAACAAAAAGAGAACAACAACAAGAAAAATAACTTCAATTTCTCCTCTGTACGTACTTAAGTACAATAGTTAACACTTAAGTGCGCTTATAGCATGTGCCATTGATTTATACTAAACAAAAACAACAACAAGGACAAATTCGTTGTACTTGATTTATGAGTGAGGTCTGTGTGGTAATTATAAAAATTCTTAATTATTTTTATAAAAACGCACGAAATATTATATAAAAACATTTACCACACAACCGTTGCATAAAACACTATATACATATGTACGTAATTATATACATATGTATATTAGTACCTATTGATGTAACCATATCACTAGCACATGCAGATCAACTTATATACCTGTGACTTAAATTAAAATTTCAATTCTGTGCTGTATGTATGTATATACGAGTATATATACTTATAAATATATATACACACATATTTTTGCATTTTAGTACTAGTTGATATAATCATACACATGTACATTGACATACAAATACAATATATAAGATATTATTAATGACAATATTACATTCAAATTGATATGAAAATTGTTATGTAGTTGTAATTATTATTAAAATATAAAATGTAAAAAGTTTTGCGAAACTTGCTGAATAAACTGAAACGATCAATAAAGATAAAAAAAAACAAGAAAACCCAAGCTATAATACCCTTCTTGAATCTTTTATAGTAAGGATACATACTGAATCTAGTAATAGGAATGCCATGGTTTTGACAGCTCGTGGCGGCCATGTTTTACGAATTTGTGTGAAATTTTGTCAGTGTGTTCAGAAAGGCTTGAAATTTCACCATGCCACGTTTTCCTTTGATACAACGTTCGGAAATTGTCCAATATTAATACGTACTAAGTTCAAGTTTTGCGGTGGCTTCTCTAAAATGAAAAATCATCTTCTCAGTTGAGGCCCATTTCTGGCTTAATAGCTTCGTAAATAAACAAAAATATCATTTTGAGCTGAGTCAAATCGTCGTGTGGTTCAAAAAACCATTTGCAACAACAAAAATTTACCGTTTGGTGCGGATTATGGTATTTTCTCTGGGATTCAGCAATGCTCAAGGAACTCGAAACAACATTTAGCGCACCAGAGCCGAAATTCTAGCCGAGGTGCTACCCCGGGCCGTCAAAAATTAACGTAAACGGATGTAAGTATGTACACGAAGCCGTGGTGGCCAATTGGCCGACATTTTGTTCAAATCATAATCATTCATTCATCTGCATAACAAACAACAGATCCCATTTTGACCAAATTTGAGATTTCATGATAACATAACGTCGTTCTTGTTGGTAGACCCGATTTATTTTGCTTTTAAAAACTTCATGACAAATTTAATATATGTACATATCCTGCTTAAGGTATAAAAGAGACGAAATACTATATGAAACTCTCTAAATATCAGACAGAATTTTTAAAAGTATACAGGATTTGTGCGGAAAGTAATAGGACCGATGTTCTTCCGCCGCGACTGTATTTTGCTGACGAAGACCGGAAGAATGAGCAAATCCAAAGTGAACACGATGCCCAACATCAAAGGCATCGTCCAGCATCCAAGTTTTACGTGGAAGTTCTCAAGAGACTCAAACGAAGGGTCAATCGAGTCCGACAAGACATCGCAGCCGATTGGAAGTTGCAACGCCTCGGCTCACACCGTTTTCTTGTGAACAGCTACCTTACCAAGGCCGGCGTTCCAACGCTTCCGCAGCCCTCCTCCAGCCCAAATGTGACCCCCCGGACTTTTTTGTTTCCTTGCCTGAAAAGGCCGATACAAGGGGATCCCAGCAGCATGCATCTCAAGGCTATTCCGGAGAATGCCTTCCGTGCCGACTTCAATGCTTGGAAATCACGCTGGCAGCGCTGCATCGACGCAGAAGGAGCCTATTTTGAAATTTTTTAAAGAATTGTAACGATTGGTTCAATACTTTTTTTTTCAATCTACTCAGTCCTATTACTTTCCGGAAAAAAACCCCTGTATCAGTGGAAATAAAAAGAAAAGGTTGTTGTTTTATATTATCTTCATACGATTTCCCTGGCGTCGTCTAGAAAAAGAATTAAATTAGTTGTCCAAATAAATAACTAAAAGAAATCCAAGGATTAGTATTATTTCTGTTAAAATAATGCACATTCCTTTAAGTGATTGAAGTTTGGGGATACATTAAAAAATATGATAAAATCATATGAAAAATCGTCGTGAGAAATAAACTATTATGCTCTATAGACTATTTTCCATTACAATTTAACACCATCGATGGTTATTTAGTTAGCATCTATTCCGCCCCATCCCATTAACCACCAGACAAATACTTTTGTACCTCTTAACGTTGTTTTAGTGGAACTGTTATATCGACCCAGTGGGTCGTAGTGGTTTGCTGTGTTTGTGGCTAGTGGGAGGCGGAAAAATACGAACTGCTTTACCGACTGTTTCCGATTCATGGTCTGCTCTGCCGACCATAAGCAATTTTAAATGCACGATAGACCAGAAAAGTTTTAAAGAATGTAATCTTCACAATTCATCCTTCACATTTTTAAACTCTAGGTGGTTTCTTTAAATATAAGCCATAGCAATTTGAAATTAATAAAAAAAACCCATACACCAATTCTTCGACTAACATTAAAACAATGAAAATTACTTTTAAATATTCAATTTGTTCACTTTCTATATTTTCAGTCTTTTTTGTTTGAACATCATGTTTGCTCTAAAACTAATTAAAATTTCTTAACTTAAGAACTAAGATCTCAAATTCATACATTAAAGCATAGGTTTATTTCTAAACTAATTTAGTTTAATCTACTTCCTCAACGGTGGGTCCAGTATGTCCACCATTGAATCCGCCCGCTTGTTGACCGCAAGACGCTCCTTGTGCACCACCACTATGTAGTTTTGTCATGATTGGTGAACAGAGTTTGGTGAGTGTGTTCATTTTGTCTTCGTACTCTTCCTTGTCGGCCAATGTGTTGGCATCGAGCCATTTGATTGTATCGTCACAAGCCTTCAATGCTTCGCTCTTCTCCTGAGCATTCAATTTATCACCAGCGCCGTCCAGCGCTTGTTTCACACCAAATACATAACTCTCCAAGTTATTTCTAGCCGCGATCTTATTGCGTTGTCGTTCATCTTCTTCGGCATAACGTTCCGCCTCGTTCACCATACGATCGATTTCGGCTTGTGATAGACGTCCTTTGTCGTTCTTGATGGTGATGTTCTTGGCATTTCCTGAACTCAACTCCTTCGCCGATACATTCAGAATACCATTAGCGTCCAGATCAAAGGTAACCTCAATCTGTGGCACTCCGCGTGGAGCTGGCGGTATGCCCGATAAATCGAAAGTACCCAAACGATTGTTGTCCTTGGTCATCACACGTTCACCCTCGTACACTTGGATTGTGACACCACTTTGGTTGTCTGAGTATGTTGAGAATGTTTGAGTTTGTTTGCATGGTATTCGGCAATTTCGTTCAATGATTTTCGCCATAACACCACCAGCTGTTTCGATACCCAAGGACAATGGAGCTACATCGACCAATAGCACATCTTGGATTTCACTGCTCTTGTCACCACTTAGAATAGCAGCTTGAACGGCTGCACCATATGCCACTGCCTCATCTGGGTTGATTGAAAGATTAAGACTCTTGCCACAGAAGAACGACTGTAGTAGGCTCTGCACCTTTGGAATACGTGTGGAACCACCAACCAATACAATATCGTGTATCTGATTCTTGTCCATCTTCGCGTCATTCAACGCCTTCTCTACAGGGTCCAAGGTCTGACGGAATAGATCGGCGCACAATTCTTCAAAGCGAGCTCGTGATACTTTCGTGTAGAAGTCCACTCCTTCGTATAATGCATCGATTTCGATGGTGGCTTCGGTGCTCGATGATAAGGTACGCTTCGCACGTTCGGCTGCTGTTCGTAGACGACGTAATGCTCTTGGATTCGAACGCAGATCTTTTTTGTACTTTCGTTTGAACTCATCAGCCAAGTGGTTGACCAGTCGGTTGTCAAAATCTTCACCACCAAGATGTGTGTCACCAGCGGTGGCACGCACTTCAAACAATGAACCCTCGTCAATGGTCAAGATGGATACATCAAAAGTGCCACCGCCCAAATCGAAGATCAGTACATTACGTTCACCTTTCAAATTCTTATCCAAACCGTAGGCCAGGGCGGCTGCTGTGGGTTCGTTAATGATTCGTAGCACATTCAAACCAGCAATACGACCCGCATCCTTAGTCGCCTGTCTCTGTGAATCATTGAAGTATGCTGGTACTGTGATGACGGCGTCTGAGACTGTTGTGCCTAGATATGCTTCAGCGGTTTCCTTCATCTTGGTCAACACCATTGAAGAGATTTCTTCTGGCGCAAAGCGTTTGTTCTCACCTTTGTACTCGACAGAGATCTTTGGTTTGCCACCATCGCTCACCACTTTAAAAGGCCAATGTTTGACATCCTCCATGATCTTCGGATCGTCATACTTTCGTCCAATTAATCGTTTTGCGTCGAATACTGTGTTCTTTGGATTCATCGCAACCTGATTCTTCGCTGCATCGCCAATGAGTCGCTCTGAATCTGTGAAGGCAACGTAACTGGGTGTTGTGCGGTTGCCTTGGTCATTGGCGATAATCTCCACTTTGCCGTGTTGGAAGACACCAACACAGGAGTATGTTGTTCCCAAATCAATACCGATTGCTACCATTTTGACTTGTGTTTTTCTTGTACTTATTTTTCACTATAGACTTCTTAATATTATACTTTGTAGAACTTTTAAAATTATTTATATCACTTTGTGTTAAAAACACTTTCACGTTTGTTTGTTACAATCTCTCAAAGAGTTGTTAATACTTTGCTTGCTTATTCAATTCTGATTCGAAGAGCGCTCATGGCTGGTATTTATACTAACAGGGCTCTTCATCGAATATTCCGGATGCTCTTTCTCGAAATTTCCACGCTAGTCTACAAGCAGGGTGGAAATTTCGATTCTCATAGTCGCTCTTGCATGCTCTGGGAATATATGATTAATATTATTTACATATGTATGTATATATGTATGTACATACAGAAACAGATATTTCTGACTTTATAGCCGCCAAATAATTACATACATATATGAGAGAAATTCGGTTCAATATAGCGAAATCTCTTCTCTATTTACGTATTTGAATCACTGAAATATTTAAGTCTGAGAAAACTTGTGTGAGTAATTCGCTTTCGCGCTGTGTTTTGGTATGAAGCACAGTGAAGCGGTTTAATTTTAAAAAGTTAAAACTTATGGGGATATTTGAAGGAATCGTAGTTTAAAATAAATTACGGAGAAACGATAGCATGTTTACTAGTTTAATTTTAAAATATAAAAATGTTGAAGTCTGCCCCTGGTATCACTTTAGAGTGGAACTGCCTTTATTTTTAACATTTTTTAATTTTTAATAGACATATACAAATGTTTGTAAGTATGTATATACAAATGGACTGATTTGGGTGAGAGTAAATAAAAATTTGATTTCTTTAACTCTTGTAATTACCTGGTGGTGATGAAGAGTAGAGCGACATTATCTCTTAAATAGTGTTGTAGCCGTTATAATTATGTACATACATAAATATGTATGTGCTACGTATGTATATACAACTTTTTGGTACAATTTACACACTCTTATGTACATACAGTTGTATGTGGAAATTTCGAGAAAAAGTATCTGGAAATTTCTTCTTTAGTTTCACTTTGAAAGAAAAGTCAAAAGGAATACATATGTATGTATTTACATATTTAACTGCCGACAGAATTCATTACATTCAAATAAAATAAAGTATGGTGCTATTTGTACTTTTAATAGTTTTTAATATAGCGGATGTATGTATAGTATGTTCGAGTTATTATCCGATTACACCCATTTTTAATCTGTAGAATGATATGCAAAAATTAAATAATCCCACTAAGACTGGCTGATATCGTCACGTGCCAAAGCACACGTGTAGGAAATTTCATCAAAGTCTGTTAATTTTTACACAAGTTTTTGCTTGCTCGAGCAGACAGACAGACCTTTGGAATACGCCTCCTCATCTGGTAATTTTAAATAATATTCCCAGTATGTATGCAAAGATGTGTGGACAATTTTGTAATTATTATTAAAACCGTTAAAACCCATTAATCGTAAGAATTTATCGATAAATACCAAATTTAGACAAATATTTTAAGATAGAAAATTTTAATAAAGTAGAAATTTTTGAGCTGTTCTTTGTTATAGTTAAAAAGAATTTATTACATTTCTACGAAAACATGTTCTACATAAAATTTTTTTTGAAAAATTGCTTACATACATACATAAGTATAAGATGAGCATTTCATTGAATAGGAGACGTGATAAAATTTTTCGACACTGCGAAATTTTTCAAACACTATTCATAAATGTTGCACTATGACACTCGATTGTGAGGATGAAAAGTTACTTAGATAGCCAGAAGTATTATACATACATTAGTATGTACATATGTATGTATGTACATATACATATGTACATATATACTAATTAGAAACAGTAAAAATTTAGTATAAAAATGCGACTTTTTAAAATTAATAGTTTATTAAAAAATGTATCTAAGATCTAATCTACATATGTATGGTAAGCCTCAGGATTAGTTAACCTCTTAAAATTTTTATTTTAAACCTTAAAAATGAATCTCATAAATTACTAAGTAGTTATAATGAATATTCGTAGTATATGCATTTATAATTACCTACCGCTTATACGAATATCTGTAATGTTAAAAAATCTTTCGGAAATACTACTATACATACATATCATCGTTAAACATATTAAACAATCTGCTTTTTATATTTTTTGAGAATGTTGGTATGGTTGAAAATATGTACATACAAGTATCCATATATAAGTATATCATATGTATATGAATATGTTTCTTGTATCTTGACCTTTCTTAACTTTTGCTCTCAATTATTAATGACTTTTATTGTAGAAAAGAGAGTTGTCTGCTGGGTTTACTCTTAAATAAATACGTACATAGTATATACTTTATTAATTCATTTGAAGGTAGTTCCATCATGTTCGTATGTACAGACTTACATATATATGTATTTGTGTATTTGAGTAAAGTAGCTAGAGAGAATTCGTCAAATTGAACCAAATTTCACCTAGCTGGTAGATTGGTGTGGAAATTTCGAGAAAGAGCATCCGGAATATTCGATGAAGAGCCCTTTTGATATAAATACCAGCCATGAGCGCTCTTCGTTTCAGAATTGAATAAGCAAGCAAAGTATTAACAACTCTTTGAGAGATTGTAACAAACAAACGTGAAAGTGTTTTTAACACAAAGTGATATAAATAATTATAAAAGTTCAACAAAGTATAATATTAAGAAGTCTATAGTGAAAAATAAGTACAAGAAAAACACAAGTCAAAATGGTAGCAATCGGTATTGATTTGGGAACAACATACTCCTGTGTTGGTGTCTTCCAACACGGCAAAGTGGAGATTATCGCCAATGACCAAGGCAACCGCACAACACCCAGTTACGTTGCCTTCACAGATTCAGAGCGACTCATTGGCGATGCGGCGAAGAATCAGGTTGCGATGAATCCAAAGAACACAGTATTCGACGCCAAACGATTGATTGGACGCAAATATGACGATCCGAAGATCATGGAGGATGTCAAACATTGGCCTTTTAAAGTCGTGAGCGATGGTGGTAAACCAAAGATCTCTGTCGAATACAAAGGTGAGAACAAACGCTTTGCGCCAGAAGAAATCTCTTCAATGGTGTTGACCAAGATGAAGGAAACCGCTGAAGCATATCTAGGCACAACAGTATCAGACGCCGTCATCACTGTACCAGCATACTTCAATGATTCACAGAGACAGGCGACTAAGGATGCCGGTCGTATTGCTGGTTTGAATGTGCTACGAATCATTAACGAACCCACTGCAGCCGCTCTGGCCTACGGTCTGGATAAGAATTTGAAAGGTGAACGTAATGTACTGATCTTCGATTTGGGCGGTGGCACTTTTGATGTATCCATCTTGACCATTGACGAGGGTTCATTGTTCGAAGTGCGTGCCACCGCTGGTGACACACATCTTGGTGGTGAAGATTTTGACAACCGACTAGTCAACCACTTGGCTGATGAGTTCAAACGAAAGTACAAAAAAGATCTGCGTTCGAATCCAAGAGCATTACGTCGTCTACGAACAGCAGCCGAACGTGCGAAGCGTACCTTATCATCGAGCACCGAAGCCACCATCGAAATCGATGCATTATACGAAGGAGTGGACTTCTACACGAAAGTATCACGAGCTCGCTTTGAAGAATTGTGCGCCGATCTATTCCGTCAGACCTTGGACCCTGTAGAGAAGGCGTTGAATGACGCGAAGATGGACAAGAATCAGATACACGATATTGTATTGGTTGGTGGTTCCACACGTATTCCAAAGGTGCAGAGCCTTCTACAGTCGTTCTTCTGTGGCAAGAGTCTGAATCTTTCAATCAACCCAGATGAGGCAGTGGCATATGGTGCAGCCGTTCAAGCTGCTATTCTAAGTGGTGACAAGAGCAGTGAAATCCAAGATGTGCTATTGGTCGACGTAGCACCATTGTCTTTGGGTATCGAAACAGCTGGTGGTGTTATGGCAAAAATCATTGAACGAAATTGTCGAATACCATGCAAACAAACTCAAACATTCTCAACATACTCAGACAACCAAAGTGGTGTCACAATCCAAGTGTACGAGGGTGAACGTGTGATGACCAAGGACAACAATCGTTTGGGTACTTTCGATTTATCGGGCATACCGCCAGCCCCACGCGGAGTGCCACAGATTGAGGTAACCTTTGATCTGGACGCCAATGGTATTCTGAATGTATCGGCGAAGGAGTTGAGTTCAGGAAATGCCAAGAACATCACCATCAAGAACGACAAAGGACGTCTATCACAAGCCGAAATCGATCGTATGGTGAACGAGGCGGAACGTTATGCCGAAGAAGATGAACGACAACGCAATAAGATCGCGGCTAGAAATAACTTGGAGAGTTATGTATTTGGTGTGAAACAAGCGCTGGACGGCGCTGGTGATAAATTAAGTGCTCAAGAGAAGAGCGAAGCATTGAAGGCTTGTGACGACACAATCAAATGGCTCGATGCCAACACATTGGCCGACAAGGAAGAGTACGAAGACAAAATGAACACGCTCACCAAACTCTGTTCACCAATCATGACAAAACTACATAGTGGTGGAGCACAAGGAGCGTCTTGCGGTCAACAAGCGGGCGGATTCAATGGTGGACATACTGGACCCACCGTTGAGGAAGTAGATTAAACTAAATTATTTTAGAAATAAACCTGTGCTTTAATGTATTATTTCAAGAATGTAGCCATAAGGTATTACGTAGTTTTCAAAGATAATAAGAGGATATAATTAATTAAAAAAATATATATAAAAAAAGACTGAAAATATAGAACATGAACAAATTGTATATTTAAAAGAAAATTTTGTTGTTTCATTAAAATAAACCACCATAATTATTTAGTTTAGAGCATTTACGAAACAACTCTCTTTGGGGAAGATTTTCCTAGAAATTTAAATGTTTTGTAAACATTCTATTATACTAGGAAAGGTATTGCTCCTTTTTAACAATAATATTGAAGTTGTGATTGGGTCATGGTATGGCAGATAACTGAACTCATGAACCTTATTTAAAGATCCTGTTGTTTTGTGAATATTTCTTTAATGATAATAAGACTCAAATAGGGTGGCAGGCCGACGGAAGAAAAAGAAGTACAGTAGGAGCAAATGGCGTCCCCTAATCTTGTTTTCAGCGAAGGAGTTATGTAAAGAAAGGACTACAAGCAATATTAAAAAATAATTCGACTCTATTTAAATAGTGGCTGCTTCTTTGTTCAGGATAATGATCTGAAGTATTCGGCTTTTGTTGTTAAGGAATTGTTGTACAACGTGAAACACTCCTCTTCCTATGAACACCTGTAGGCCTATGTGTAGGCAAAGCTATGAGAGCGCAAAGTTAATAGCAACAAGTAAGGAAGGGCTAAGTTCGGGTGTCACCGAACATTTTATACTCTCGCACGATAAAGTGATAATCGAGATTTCATTATCAGTCATTTACATACATATTTTTCAAATACCGTATTTGTGTAAAGTTTTATTCCGTTATCATCATTGGTTCCTAATGTATATATTATACAGAGAAGGCATCAGATGGAATTCAAAATAGCGTTATATTGGAAGAAGGCGTGGTTGTGAACCGATTTCACCCATATTTTGTACATGTCATCAGGGTGTTAAGACAATATTACATACCGAATTTCATTGAAATCGGTTGAGTAGTTCCCGAGATATAGTTTTTGGTCCATAAGTGGGCGACGCCACGCCGTTGACGTTTTTTGTTAGTCGGTTAACGCACTTTTAGTGATTTTCAACATAACCTTTGTATGGGAGGTGGGCGCGGTTATTATCCGATTTCTTCCATTTTTGAACTGTATATGGAAATACCTGAAGCAAACGACCCTATAGAGTTTGGTTGACATAGCTATAGTAGTTACTGAGGTATATACAAAAAACTTAATAGGGGGCGGGGCCAAGCCCACTTTTCCAAAAAAATTACGTCCAAATATGCCCCTCCCTAATGCGATCCTTTGTGCCAAATTTCACTTTAATATCTTTATTTATGGCTTAGTTATGACACTTTATAGGTTTTCGGTTTCCGCCATTTTGTGGGCGTGGCAGTGGGCCGATTTTGCCCATCTTCGAACTTAACCTTCTTATGGAGCCAAGAAATACGTGTACCAAGTTTAATCATGATATCTCAATTTTTACTCATGTTACAGCTTGCACGGACGGACGGACGGACAGACGGACGGACATCCGGATTTCAACTCTACTCGTCACCCTGATCACTTTGGTATATATAACCCTATATCTGACTCTTTTAGTTTTAGGACTTACAAACAACCGTTATGTGAACAAAACTATAATACTCTCCTTAGCAACATTGTTGCGAGAGTATAAAAATGAGGTTAAGGGTGCTCTTCAAGTTTTGTGGGCAAATATAGGTCCTGAAGTTAGGCAAAAATTGATGCTTTCTATGAATAAAAGATTTCAATAATAAAGGGCAAAAGTGCATATACAAAGTATCACTTTCGATTAAAGCGTGTTAAAATGTCAATTTAAAATTTAATTTTTTTGGTCTTCGTAAATGGAGTTATTTTAAATTGTTTATTTTTTTGGAGAAAATTGGATTTTAAAAAATAAATTTCAATTGCATAATGACAAATAAAGCGGCATTCTTCTCACCTTTGGTTGTAACTCAAAAGTTGTAGTACTTTAGGAAATAAGTTACTCCAAAGTCAAACTTTGTAAAAGTTATTATTGGTTCACTGACTGTGGGCAAAAAATCTTAAACACAATCAACAATCTATATGGAATAAAGTCAACCGGATGTTCGAAAATCCTGATATTATCATAGCCACAGGTACATATGTATGTATGTACATATATGGGGGCCAGGGCAATCATTGAATTTTATCTATTTTATGCACATATGTATGTATGTAAAGACTAATTCTTTTGAATTTTAATTATACATATGTACATATATCTCACGCACTGATCGATATTTTCTGTCATCATAGGTACTGGGGTCCACGTATTCATTACTTAGCGGCTTGAACAGTTTTCCTTCAATATTTGGTCATAAGGTGACAAGATTTAAAGGAGTTCTAAAATTTTATACTGTTATATTAATTGTTTCTTGATTTGTACATTGACATGTGAAAGAATCAGATGAAATTTCAAATTGTGCCACGCCCCACGCTAGCAGTGGTCCGATTACGCCCATCTACAATACCAAACTTCGTATGGTGCCAAAGAACATGTGTGCTAAGTTTCATCAAGATATCTTAATTTTTACTCAAGTTACAGCTTGCACGGACGGACAGACAGTCACCCGGATTTCAACTACGCCCTTTCATCGTGATCGTTTATATGTAAAAACAAGTAAGGAAGGGCTAAGTTCGGGTGTCACCGAACATTTTATACTCTCGCATGATAAAGTGATAATCGAGATTTCATTATCCGTCATTTAAATATTTTTCAAATACCGTATTTTTGTAAAGTTTTATTCCGCTATCATCATTGGTTCCTAATGTTTATACTCGTGTTATACAGAGAAGGCATCAGATGGAATTCAAAATAGCTTTATATTGGAAGAAGGCGTGGTTGTGAACCGATTTCACCCATATTTCGTACATGTCATCAGGGTGTTAAGGAAATATTATATACCGAATTTCATTGAAATCGGTCTAGTAGTTCCTGAGATATGGTTCTTGGTCCATAAGTGGGCGGCGCCACGCCCATTTTTAATTTTTAAAAAAAGCCTGGGTGCAGCTTCCTTCTGCCACTTCTTCCGTAAAATTAAGTGTTTCTGACGTTTTTTGTTAGTCGGTTAACGCACTTTTAGTGATTTTGAACATAACCTTTGTATGGGAGGTGGGCGTGGTTATAATCCGATTACTTCCATTTTTGAACTGTATATGGAAATGCCTGAAAAAAACGGCTCTGTAGAGTTTGGTTGACATAGCTATAGTAGTTTCCGAGATATGTACAAAAAACTTAGTAGGGGGCGGGGCCACGCCCACTTTTCCAGAACAATTACGTCCAAATATGCCCCTCCCTAATGCGATCCCTTGTGCCTAATTTCACTTTAATATCTTTATTTATGGCTTAGTTATGACACTTTATAGGTTTTCGGTTTCCGCCATTTTGTGGGCGTGGCAGTTGGCCGATTTTGCCCATCTTCGAACTTAACCTTCTTATGGAGCCAAGGAATACGTGTACCAAGTTTCATCATGATATCTCAATTTTTACTCAAGTTACAGCTTGCACGGACGGACGGACAGACGGACGGACGGACAGACAGACATCCGGATTTCGACTCTACTCGTCGCCCTGATCACTTTGGTATATATAACCCTATATCTGACTCTTTTAGTTTTAGGACTTACAAACAACCGTTATGTGAACAAAACTATAATACTCTCGTTAGCAACATTGTTGCGAGAGTATAATAATAGGAGTGCCAATATGAAAAATGTGTTTGGCTGCATAACTTTTTTAAATCACATTAGTTATTGTTTTATTTAATCATTGGGTTTTTCTCCAGTAGTTAGAGGAAATCATTTATAGAAACAAAAATGAAATTCGTAGACAAAAGCGCAAAACATCCACTGCAAACGATCGCAATATAAGTAGTACGGTACTGCAAAATTAATCCTTTTGCTTCAGCCAGGAGCATCCATGATGAACTAAATTTGTCAGTTAATATTGAAACTGTTGAAGGCATCATGGACCAAAGGGCAGATGTCAAAATATTATATGAGGTCATGTTGACACATGCCTCATGGAATATGCCATTGCTATGGGTATCAACTGGATAATGACCCTAAACATACTAGCAAGTGCGCAAAAAAATGGTTTAGGGCCAACGGAGTTGAGATTATGTGGTGACCTGCTTAGTCTCCTGACTTCAACCCCATTCAAAACCTGTGGACAGATATCAAGAAGAAAGTAGCTGAAGAGAAACCAACCAATTCGAGAGATTTATGGCAAGTAGTAAAAGAGGCTTGGAAAGGAATACCAATAAAACGTTGCCAGGATCTCATAGACTCCAAGCCTCGGTGATGTGATGTTGTGTTAAAAAAATCGAGGTTATTCAACGAAATATTAATTATTTTAATATTCTGTGAAACTTTGGAACCATTATATATTAAAATTATAGAACGGTCTCGTATTACATAATATACTCCTATTTTTTTGTGGAACTAGTTTTTTAGTTTACTTGATATTAACTGCGATATACATAAATATTTTTTTCTGTTTGATTGAAATAGGTGAAATCTGGAAATGTTGATAGATCTTTAGCAAATTACATTGTGCAAAAATTTTGAAAAAAAAAAAAACATTTTTGTTAATGAAAATTAACAATTAGGTTTTCTCATGTGGTCACTCCTATTTTTTTGTGGACAACTGTATGTATGTATATAATCCTATATTTAACTCGATTAGTTTCAAGTGATACAACTGTTAGGTGAACAAAACTCTTTCTGTAGCAACATGCTGCAAGTGTATAAAAACGTACAAATTACTTTTAATTAAATTTAAAATTGAAACATAGACGAGATACAGCCTACTTTTAGTTGAAATTTAACGACAACACATATGTATGTATATTATATTAAACTCTGTTCAAAGTATTATAATTATATATGTATGTACATATGTAAGTGCTACTGGCCTGGTCTGAAAATGATCTTTGTCTAGTCCAAAAATATTTTCCTCTACCCTCACCGCTGCCTTAATGAAATTGATTTGGCATATTTATTGTAGCAGAGTGTGTGTTTAATAGTGGAAATGTAGAAATCTTCCTCTATGTGTAAATAATTATCCTTAAATTGCAGAAACTTCTAGAAGTTTCTATTACTTATATGCATACTTAAGTATTTTATGCCGACAGAAAAATATATACTTATATATACATATATATATGTATGTATGTACATCTGAATATACAAATGGATGTACATATTTATGTACATCAGGAAATGTATACGATACACCTTTGTTAAACATTGCAAACAAATTTAAAACGCGTCCATTCTGAAGAGAGAATCTCAAGACGTCTACTCTTAAAGAGAAAAAATTATATGAATATACGTTATACTCACGTATCTACCAATTTACACATGCATATACATATGCATATGTATGTACAAGTATCTATGACCTCCATAAATTAGGTTTGAGATATCTCTCATACACATAAACATGAATTTCGAGAATGAAGGATAGAGTAGTTCGCGGTGTTTCTTTTGTTTTGATTCCTCTTCGTAACAAAAAAATAAGCACAGTATAACAACGCAACGAAATTGTGAAAACTTTGGGCAGGAATTCAATACTTTCATAATACATTAGTTCAATTTGGAAGCTTTGCTTTAATTTTGGATTTCTGCAGATACTCATTTTTTTGCATAAAACTTTTTAGCAATTAATTAATATATGCAAGTACGATCGTTTCTTAATACTAAATTTTAGTCAGAAAATCTAGTTTTAAATTGTTCTGATTATATTAAAGTTTCACTGTAAAGAATGAATAACTCAACAATCAAGCAAAAGACAGATCCCAGAAAGCTAAAGATTTGCATAAATTCATGATGTTGATGAGAAAAATTGGATTTTCTGGAAGTATAAAATACAATTAATTGAATCCTTATCTTTATTTAATCAATGGTATTTATTTACTCCAACTAAAATTGATAAACTACACTGTGCGACATTGAAGAGCAGCGAGTAGAGAGAATTAATTTTTGATTCTCTCATATAATTATTTGCCTTATAGCAGGCAGAAATACCTATATCTGTATGTACATATAATACATACATATGTATATTATTATTCATGTACTCCCATATCATACGACAGCTACTATGAGAATCGAAATTTCCACCCTGCTTGCAGATTAGTGTAGAAAATTCGAGAAAGAGCATCCGGAATATTCGATGAAGAGCCATTTTGGTATAAATACCAGCCATGAGCGCTCTTCGTATCAGAATTGAATAAACAAGCAAAGTATTAACAACTCTTTGAGAGATTGTAACAAACAAACGTGAAAGTGTTTTTAACACAAAGTGATATAAATATTTTTAAAAGTTCTACAAAGTATAATATTAAAAAGTTTATAGTGAAAAATAAGTACAAGAAAAACACAAGTCAAAATGGTAGCAATCGGTATTGATTTGGGAACAACATACTCCTGTGTTGGTGTCTTCCAACACGGCAAAGTGGAGATTATCGCCAATGACCAAGGCAACCGCACAACACCCAGTTACGTTGCCTTCACAGATTCAGAGCGACTCATTGGCGATGCGGCGAAGAATCAGGTTGCGATGAATCCAAAGAACACAGTATTCGACGCCAAACGATTAATTGGACGAAAGTATGACGATCCGAAGATCATGGAGGATGTCAAACATTGGCCTTTTAAAGTCGTGAGCGATGGTGGCAAACCAAAGATCTCTGTCGAATACAAAGGTGAGAACAAACGCTTTGCGCCAGAAGAAATCTCATCAATGGTGTTGACCAAGATGAAGGAAACCGCTGAGGCATATCTAGGCACAACAGTATCAGACGCCGTCATCACAGTACCAGCATACTTCAATGATTCACAGAGACAGGCGACTAAGGATGCGGGTCGTATTGCTGGTTTGAATGTGCTACGAATCATTAACGAACCCACAGCAGCCGCCCTGGCCTACGGTCTGGATAAAAATTTGAAAGGTGAACGTAATGTACTGATCTTCGATTTGGGTGGTGGCACTTTTGATGTATCCATCTTGACCATTGACGAGGGTTCATTGTTCGAAGTGCGTGCCACCGCCGGTGACACACATCTTGGTGGTGAAGATTTTGACAACCGACTGGTCAACCACTTGGCTGATGAGTTCAAACGAAAGTACAAAAAAGATCTGCGTTCGAATCCAAGAGCATTACGTCGTCTACGAACAGCAGCCGAACGTGCGAAGCGTACCTTATCATCGAGCACCGAAGCCACCATCGAAATCGATGCATTATACGAAGGAGTGGACTTCTACACGAAAGTATCACGAGCTCGCTTTGAAGAATTGTGCGCCGATCTATTCCGTCAGACCTTGGACCCTGTAGAGAAGGCGTTGAATGACGCGAAGATGGACAAGAATCAGATACACGATATTGTATTGGTTGGTGGTTCCACACGTATTCCAAAGGTGCAGAGCCTACTACAGTCGTTCTTCTGTGGCAAGAGTCTGAATCTTTCAATCAACCCAGATGAGGCAGTGGCATATGGTGCAGCCGTTCAAGCTGCTATTCTAAGTGGTGATAAGAGCAGTGAAATCCAAGATGTGCTATTGGTCGACGTAGCACCATTGTCTTTGGGTATCGAAACAGCTGGTGGTGTTATGGCAAAAATCATTGAACGAAATTGTCGAATACCATGCAAACAAACTCAAACATTCTCAACATACTCAGACAACCAAAGTGGTGTCACAATCCAAGTGTACGAGGGTGAACGTGTGATGACCAAGGACAACAATCGTTTGGGTACTTTCGATTTATCGGGCATACCGCCAGCCCCACGCGGAGTGCCACAGATTGAGGTAACCTTTGATCTGGACGCCAATGGTATTCTGAATGTATCGGCGAAGGAGTTGAGTTCAGGAAATGCCAAGAACATCACCATCAAGAACGACAAAGGACGTCTATCACAAGCCGAAATCGATCGTATGGTGAACGAGGCGGAACGTTATGCCGAAGAAGATGAACGACAACGCAATAAGATCGCGGCTAGAAATAACTTGGAGAGTTATGTATTTGGTGTGAAACAAGCTCTGGACGGCGCTGGTGATAAATTGAGTGCTCAGGAGAAGAGCGAAGCATTGAAGGCTTGTGACGACACAATCAAATGGCTCGATGCCAACACATTGGCCGACAAGGAAGAGTACGAAGACAAAATGAACACGCTCACCAAACTCTGTTCACCAATCATGACAAAACTACATAGTGGTGGAGCACAAGGAGCGTCTTGCGGTCAACAAGCGGGCGGATTCAATGGTGGACATACTGGACCCACCGTTGAGGAAGTAGATTAAATTTATTTATTATAGAAATAGAATTCCCTTTGTAGAAATGCATACTTTTAAGGATTTTTTCTCATAATGTTAAATAGGTTTTAGAATAATTTTGTTAAGATAGACTGAGTTTAACGAATTTCTAAGTTTTCTAATTTCATTTACTATGTAAATGGAAAAGTATTATTGAAAATATAGAAAATGAACAAATTATATATTTAAAAGAAAATTTCTTGTTTTAATGGGGCCTCGAAGATTGAGATAATATGAAGGTTTATTTTGCTCATCTGTAAATAATTAATTTAATAATTTGGTTGTTATGAATTTTGATCTTCAAAATATCACTATTTGTATGTGTGTCTGGTAACGAATGCCGAGAAAAGTGGTAACTAAAGTCTGGATATTTAATGATGACATTAAAAATAATGAACTTAGTGGCTATTTTAGATATTTTAGAATCTCCAATTAAGAAATTTTAAACATTTGCTGTACACATTTTTTAGTTTCGACCTGCTATAATGTTTCAGGAAACGACATTTTGCATAATTTGAAATAAAATAAATAAATTTTCGAAAAAAGTTTTTGTATTTGTATTTATATGATTTCAATTCCACAAAATTTTCTTTGCTTTTTTTATTAGATATTTTCACCTCAAAATCTTTTCGTGCAATCGGTTGTTTTTTTAGCTCTTTAATTTTTATAATATTTCTTCGCTTATTAGCAAATATTTAAACGTGATTCTTTAACCATAACATTCAGTTACAAAACAAACTAAATTACGATTTTGTTATTGAAAATAAATATATAAAAAATTGTGTTGGTGTGCTGCATGGCCACAGCTACAGAAAATTTGTGGGTAGCCCAACAAAGACCGTTGATAACGGCATGGATAAAGAAACAATTTCCTTGGTTTGATGCCATACAGCAGCATTTGCTCAATATATGTAAGTAACAGAGAAAATTAAGCAAGATAAAGCATCATGAGCTTCTGGTATTACAAGAGCATTTCCTCCAAAAACCATAACTTTCATACCCTGAACAGGTTCTATTGAGTTTGCCACAAAGTTCGTAATACCCAGAAGGAAATAATAATCAGCGTGACGAACTGTGATTTAGTCCTATCCGTCTGTCCGTCGGTCTGTCTGTATATACGTGAACTAGATTTTAAGATATTAAATTGAAGTTTTACATACGTCAGTTCTCTCTTAGAAGCTGCAGATTTATCGAAATCGCCGATAGCGGATCACTACAGCATATAGCTGCAATGCAAACTGACCGATCACAATCAAATTTTTGTATGGAAGATTTTAGTTCGGAAATTAATAGGACTGATTTTCTTCCGCCGCGACTGTACTTCGGAGCGTTCGCGCACCGACTGGATTCGGTAGGGGGCGTTTCTAGCTAACGAACGAGCACCTAGAGAGTCATGACAAACATTTTCGCGCGACGTGTTTCTGTGAGTGGTGCAAGCCATAAATGTAGCGTTCGTTAGAGTAGAGGTACGTGATTAAATACTATGTGAAACTCGTTAAATCTGCAACAGAGACGTTTGATATGATCAAGCAAGCTTACCCAGATGTTGCTTTAGCAAGATGTGATGTGTTTCGGTGGCACCAGGCCTTTTTGGAGAGTCGTGAAGAGATCGGTGATGAAGACCGGAAGAATAAGCAAATCCAAAGTGAAAACGGTGCTCATTGTCTCATTGACATCACAGGCCTCGTCCACCACGAATTTGTTCCTCCTAGACAAAGCGGCAACGCCCCGCCCGGCTTACACCGCCTTTCTTGTTACAGCTACCTTTTCAAGGCCGACGTCCCAATGCTTCCGCAGTCGCCCTACACCTCAGATGTGACCCGCCCCGAACTAGTTTTGTTTCCTTGTCTGAAAAGGCCGATGAGGCGACACAGGGGATCCCTGCAGCATACATCTCGGCTCTCAAGGCTATTCCGAAGAATGCCTTCCGTACCGCCTTCAATGCTTGGAAAACTATTTTGAAAGTTTTTAAAGAAATTTAACGATTGGTTCAATACATTTTTTTTAATCGACTCAGTCCTATTACTTTCCGGACAACCCTGTATCTTCACCAAATTTGGCGTTTATTATTGCCAAAGACGGCATACATTTTCCGAAAATAGCATGCGCATCGTGTCACTATAGCATATAGCTTGAATTGTAAATGGCCGATCAAAATCAAGATAAAGATCTTTTTATACTCTTTTATGCTATAAGAAATGCAGCTGTGAAGGGTATTATAGTTTCGGTTCAGCTCAAGTAAACGTTTTTTCTTGTTTTCAAAATTTACCAGCACTGTTATAGCTTCTTAGTTGAAAGGTGTGTAATTGTGCATCACAATAACACTTTTCTTTATAAAAATTATCAAAAAAAGGTCTTTATAACAATTATAAAAAATGCTCAATCCACTTACCATAAATGTCTTTAATTTTATTGCAGCAAATGTTGTGCCGCAACGTTTCATCTTGTGTTTTTTCGGTTTCCTCGCCATTGTCAATGCCTATACAATGCGTCACTGTTTGGATATCGCTCTGGCGCATATCGTTGCACCCAAACGTAAGCAAATACGCATACGCAATCTGGATACCGTCAAGTTGAGTTCATTCAATTTATATGAACGCATGGAACAACATCGAAATGGTACATTATTGAGTTTCAGCAACGGGCGTCATGGTAAAGATGACACCTATGATTGGTCTGATCAGCTGCAAACATTTATTCTAGTCTCCTTTTATGTGGGCTATGTTTTGTCACACATACCAAGTGCTCAGCTTGCTATGCGTTATGGTGGCAAGTGGGTGCTTGCTATTGGTTTGGCCATAACCGCATTGCTTACGTTGCTCACACCAGCTGTGGTGAAATGGGGTGGTCCATTGGCACTTATAGCGATACGTTTGCTAATTGGCTTCAGTGAAGGACCAACGTATCCAGCATTAAGCGAATTGCTCTCCAAATGGGTGCCGGGTAAGGAGCGCGCAACGTTGGGCTCACTGGTGCTAAGTGGCAGTCAAATTGGCATTTCAATGGGTAATTTTATAGCCGGCTTGCTATTACATCGCTACGATTGGTCGTTGATTTTCTATTACTTTGGTGTATGCACATTACTTTGGTTCATTGGTTTCGTAAGTACACTAAAAAACATGACTTTAAAAGCAAAATAAGTCGATCTTCTTCCACAAACTAGACATACATGTGTTACAATACGCCAGAGGAAAATCCATTCATCAAAGTGAGGGAAAAGCAATATCTGCAAAAAGAAATCGGTTTAGTAGAGCGTTGTCAGCATAAAACGACAAAAACTCCATGGCGGGACATTTTTCGAAATTTACCTATGTGGGCGCTCATTTCGGCCACCATACAATATGATTGGACACAGCTGGAACATGCGGCTGAGGTTCCACAATTTATAAAAGACGCCAAACAGCAACCGTTAATTGAAAATGTGATCAATGGCTTGCAGAATCAAATGCCGTATATTATGAATTGGTTGCTGTCTGTGCTATCCGGTGTGGTCTCGGATTTGCTAGTCAACTATGAAATATTCTCCGTGACGGTTATGCGAAAACTGATGGCATTCGTAGGTATGTATGTGGAGAGATGGCGCTGAAACAATAATATATTAAATATGAATAGATATTTAGTTTCTACAAATCATAGACTAAAAATGAGATAATGTAAAAATAACTATAAAAATAATTTTATTTTCCACCGCAGCTGCAGTGGCTCCCAATCTGTACGATAGTCTACTGCCTTGTTTAACTTGCAGTGAAACGAGCAACTTATTTGCCTTCTGCCATTGTGCCATAAATGTTTTGGGCAGTTACTATGCGGGCATAAAATTGACACCGTTAGACATGAGTCCGAATTTCGCAGCCACACTTATGGGTATTGCTAATGGCATAGGCTCGATTTCGGGCATCGTTGCCCCCTTTATTAAGCACTCGTTCGCTGGTTGGGTGGGTATACATTTATTTTTATTTTTATGTTAATATTAATACATATGTACATATGTATATATTTTCGTTTATTAGAATTTTATGTAATTATTTTCAATAACAAAATCGTAATTTAGTCAATTGTTTTGTAAGTGAAAATTATGTTTTAAAAAATACGTTTAAATATTGATATATTTTTTTGTTTTTTAGAATTTGATAAAATTTAATTAAATTGTATTTAAAGTTTTTAAATATTTTATTGTTTGTTTTCAGTCACAATTCAAAATTGTACACGCGTTTTTATGGTTAATCTCAACGCTGCTGATATCGGGTGATATACAACCATTTGATCAACTAATCCCTTTGACGTCAGATTCGAATAAAATTGAATGAAAATTGCGATTATTTGTTATACTAAGCAATTAAAAGCTAAAAAGTGTGCCGTTAAACATATATTATGAATTTGTGTAGAGTAAATTAATTTTGCCATCACATTTGTAACACCCACAAGAAAACGTCGAAGAATCTATAAAATGTAGCCACGTCGGTCTTTCACAGTCAGGAGACTGTACATATATCCAAACTGACCGACTCAAATAAAGTGCGTGTATGAAAACTTTTTTATTTGTGAAGGGTATTTTTGTTTCGGTAAAAATTTTTTTTCGTTAGACAAAAGTATTTGTTTCAGAGTTGTTGTTGGGCAAAATTAGTGAGGTTATAAATGCTGGCAAAATTGCAGGAGGTCTCTAAATGAACCTTCCTGTGGAAAAGTCGCATTAAACACACATCCATAATTTTATTTTTATTTAAAAAATTAATATTTTACAATTATTTATTTATATTTGATTTTATTTAATAATCGGTAAAGCTAGTCCGAATGTGTGTTTGTTTTCCAACCTGTTGTAGCGTATTATAAAAGGAGTAATATCACTTTTGGGTAAAAATATATGCTAATATTTTATTAAAATTACATTTTACATTTTACATGTTAATTTTTAAATTTTGTAATGTTTAAATTTTTTTGTGAATTTGAAAATGTTGTCAAACGAAAAAATTGGCACCACTAAATTTTCTAATTACTCAAAACAAGAAATAATGCTAATAATAAAATAAAAAGCAAAATAAATAAATAAAATGGAAACTTTGGAAGATAAACGACCAGAATGGGGCAAAAAATTATCACAAAGTAAGTTTTATAAAGAAAATATAGTGCATACATAAAATATATACATATACATATATATGCAAACTTTTCCAATTTAGTGGTGCCGATACCTCAACGGGTCATTATGTCTATAATGGGATTTCTTTCCATAATTAACAATTACACGCTACGTAGTTGCATTTCCGTTACAATTACACGCTTAGTTTTAGAGCGCAAGTATTCGAATGAAACAACAGCTAGTGGAGAAGTTTGTCCAAAACCCGATATAACCATTGAGGAAGAAAAAGTAAATATAAGTACATACATATGTGTACCAATAGCATATCACTGAGGTAATTGTAAAAGCAAGCGCTTCTTTCGTTTTCTACGTAGATACCGGGTGGCGAATATGATTGGTCACAGGAACTGCAAGGTTACATACTTGGCTCTTTTTACATAGGCTATATTATAGGACATGTACCTGCTGGTTTGCTAGCCGAAAAATATGGCGCTAAATGGGTGTTAGTTTGTGGCATGTCTACAGTAACGATATTAACATTATTAACACCCTTATGCATCACATTACTCGGACCGTATGCTTTAATTGTGCTACGCAGTGTAATGGGATTCGGTGCTGGCTTTTCATATCCTTCGTGTAGCGCACTATTGGCACATTGGGTACCCGTACATGAACGTAGTTTACTGGGTGCTTTCATAATGGGCGGTGGCCAAATGGGTACCGTGCTGAGTAATAGTATTTCAGGCACTTTACTGCGTTACACTACATGGCCTTGGGTATTTTATACATTTGGTATAATGGCGACGTTATGGATTTTGTTTTTTGTAAGTTATAGAAGTACTGCCATTAATTCAATAACGTAAAATACATACATTAATAACTATATAATAACAATTGTAGATAATGATGTGCTTTAGTGATCCAAATTCGCATCCCTATATCAGTGACAAGGAAAAGGAATATCTGCTGAAACATATGGGTCGTCTTGGACGTGACCATAATTTACCCCCGTTCCCTTGGATTCCAGTATTTAAGAGCAAAGAAATGTGGGTGCTTATTTTGGCACAAATCGCGCACGATTGGGGTTTTTATGTTATGTCTTCATGTTTTCCAAAATTTTTAAATGATGTATTGCAATTGCAAATTCTTAAAACCGGCATATATTCTTCAATTCCATTTTTATTATTTTGGCTATCTTCGCTACTCTTGGGAGCAATAGCAGACTGTATAATTAAACGGAATGTGACACGAGCAACATGTGTACGCAAATGGATGACATTCATTGGTAACAACTTTCACATTAAATGCAATAAGTATGAAATATTCTCTTAACCGATCGCTTGCAATCGACATACATATGTTTATATATTTAAATAAGCCAAATATTTAGCCGCTTACCTTAATTAAATGTATATTATCACACAAATTTTTCGCACATTAGCTGCCACACCTTCTGGGCTCTTTATGGTTATAGCCGTATATATTGGTTGCGATACAGTGTGGATAATTTTATGTTTTTCCATCTCAATGGCACTCATGGGCGGTTTTTATGCAGGAATAAAGCTTACTGCGAACGATATGACACCCAACTATTCGGCTACAGTTATGGCTATTGTAAACGGTATAGGTGGCATTGCTGGTGTACTCGCTCCGTATTCTGTAGGTTGGATTACTGTAAAGGTATGAAAAGTATAGAAATATTAGTTGTACATAAATATTACTAATTTAATATATGTATATATAGACTCTGTTACATGAATGGCAGGAAGTATTTTGGTTGGCGCTTGCTATTCTAACGCTACCCACAATTCCATTTTGCATTTGGGGTACAGCAGAAGTACAAGAATGGAATGAACCTCCCAAGAAGGAATAATTATTCTTATTCATTACAAAATTACTTCCACAACCAATTTGATTGAAGTAAGATTGCAATAAATTGGTTTCGACGGAGTACAACGTACTTTATATATAATAATTAACAAATAGTTACCACTACTAGTGACAATGAAGCCTTCTCCTTGTTAATTTATTTCCCCACATCTATCACTCGCAATTTACTCACCTTTGCTAATTTATATTTACATATTCCTTTGTGGTACAATTTTTAATCAATAATAAATAATTACAGCCAAAACTTTACTTATTTTAACACCGAATTGTGAATTTTGAAAACATTTCAATTTCCGCTCGCGCTTAAATGGCATTTTTTCGCCGAATTGTTTTTACAGTTACTAACAGTGTTGCCAGTTACTTAAGTGAGTGGTGTTGTAAAAGTGAGCGCGCATAAATGTCAAGTAATTTTTGTTCTATTACATAAATCAGCAAAAAATAATATTCATAAACATTGATATAGTAAAATTAAACAAAAATAAAATAAATATTAAATTACTTATTGTTAATTAATAGTAATAAAAGAAATTTTTGTAATCATACTGCACAACGAATTCTGTAAGAATGCATAGCTATTCAATATTCGTCTTTAGAACACCTTAAGTAACCGGATGCAAGTTTCAATATGCACATTTGTAACAACGGAAACATTAATATATATATATAACGATATGACGAGATGTCGTAAATATCAAGGATATTCAACTTTGAGGTTATGCGGAGATTGTGTGATTTTAGCAGTTTCAAATTCATTTCGGACACAAAAGTAATGTGTTTTTATTTGACTTTGTATAAATAGGTACTTAAGCATAGAATCAACTTACCTGCATTAAGAAATTTTGCCCCTGACAATTTATGCAAAATTATTTATAATTAAACCAATTTTAAATAATGGGCTAACGTATTAGTATTAAATTTATTTATTTTTATCAATAACAATGATCTAAGCGTACATAGGTAATGGGATAATTTTTTTCTGAATGTATACAAGATGTCCTGAATAGCATGTACAAAACAAAATTTCATCATAATAAAAATTAAAAAATTATGACTTTCGAACAATTAACATGGCCAATGCTACACAACAAAATTGCTATAATTTTTTAAAATATCTGTATCCAGCAGTTTGTGATTGTTACATACTTATTATTTATACTATAACGCATATACTTTTATGCCGCATATTAGAACAGTATCAATCTTTTGCGAATATTTAAAGTTAAAATATAAAAAAACAATCCAAAGCATTAACACTTTACGAAATTGTATATATTCAACTTTAAATACTGCAATGAATATACTTTCTAGGCCACTGTTTCGTTTTCAGGAGGAGAAATGCTTGGAGACTTCTTGCTGCAGTTTGATTTTTTCTTAACTTATTAAAAACTATTTTATGTTTAGTTAGTTATATTGCAAGAAAGTTGAAACAGGATCTACTTTGTAAATATCTTAAGTATCCATTTCTACACTGTGCTCTTTAAACAGCTGCCGGCATCATTCCTTGCTGCGCTAACGCTGATATTTTTGACATATCAATACCTAATTGGCGTGTAACATTTAGTTGCGCAACCGCCGCATTACGTAAAGCGTACAAATGACCCATTTCTGATTTGCTCTTTGATAATTTAATAGCTTTCTCGAAAAGTTCCACAGCACGATTTAGATTAGCACGTTGTACTTCAATAGTGCCTAATGTTTCATATGCCAATAAACATTTATTGTCCACCTCTAGCGCTTGATTAATTAATGTAATCGCTTTGTCGATGTCACCTTTCCATTGCAGTAGCATTACACCACGATGTACATAGAGCGATGCATTTTCTGGTGCTAACTTTAAGGCTTTCTCATAAAATTGATCTGCTTGTTGGAATTGTTGTTGATCCGCCAAAACTTGTGCCATCAGACTATAGCATTCAATGCAGTCGGGGAATTTCTCAATGGCGTTTTTGAATTCATTCATTACGATCATAAGGCGCATTTGATCCTGAGACAACAATGCCATACGATATTCGGCGTAACATTTCTGTATGTAGGCCATTGCGTGATTTGGTGATAATTTCACTACTTTTTCAAACTCACTTAATGCTTCTGGCAATTGATCGAGCAGTATATAAATTTGCGCACGTTGATGATAAATATCGGGATTATCCGGTTGCAATTTGGCGGCGGCATCGAAATCAGCTAAGCCCAAATCCTTCTCTTCCTTCTGTATGTATAACGAGGCACGTTTAATAAGAGCAGTTGCACGTAACGCAACATCAGCATCGGCTATAATAAAACAATATACATGAAAAATTCACCCAAGAAAAAATTATAAATTTAAGTACCGTTATTTATCACAGCATCAAAATCTTGCTGAGACGCATTGAAGCTACCCGAAAGCAAAAAAAATGTGCCACGCAATAGTAAAGCTTCACTTTTATATTGTGATTCAGATTCGGATGTTTCGATTTCTTCCGTACAAGCTGAAATCACATCTTCATATTTCATTTCGTCCAAAGCTTGTTTGGCACGCGCAAATCCTTTCAACTCCACTCCTTCTTTTACATCGCCAATGGATATGCCTACAAGAGGATCCGCCACAAATGAACGCAAATAAGTTTGAATGAAGTTACTTGATGGCAATACCGGTACATGTTCTTTGAGACCGCGCTCAGTATCCTCACGGCCAGTTTGTTTCAGTATGCGATCTGCATACATTATTGTACTGTTATTTTGGAACATTTCCAATATACAGGTCGCTGTCACATCATCTAAACATTCCATCAAATCATTTGTGGCTTCGTGTGCTTTAGCGCGTCTATAATATGCCTTCGCATATTGAGGATTGAATTCAAGTGAACGCGAGCAATCTTCTTTAACACGATTCCATTTTTTTAACATTTCATACGATGCAGCACGGTTTTGATAAAATATTGCAAGGTCAGTACGATTTTCAATCGGGCATTTATCTATGGCTTTATCGTAAAACGAGATTGCTTCGTCGTACTTGCCATTACGATAGCAAACATTGCCTTCATTCTTGTACATGGTAGCTTCCTTTAGAGGTGACAACTTTTCACTTTCCAACTCGGCATTCTTTTTCTTTCGCTCTAATTCCTTATCTTCGCCAGTACCATCAATAGACAAGGTTTGTTGCTTGTCTTTGGTGGATAGTCCTTTCTTACGATCAGCCGCATCGTTATCGCCGATTGATTTCTTTTCTTCTATAGATTTCCGGTAAATGTAGACACCTAAACCAATTGCGACGGGTGTGCCGATCAGCAATGCCAATTGCCATCTTGTTAAACTTATAGAACCGTAACGATATGCCATAATTAGTTTGTACTGGTTTACGTCTTGAATAACCAATAAAGTTTTCTCTAAAACATACAAAATATATTTGAATTTTACAATATATGTATAATATCAATAAATTCACTAACAAAATAACAGTTCATAACGCACTTAGCGCATTCGCACCTTGACGTTACATCAGTGTGGTGTGTGTAGATAAGAAACTGGTAATCACGTTAGTGCTAATTTTTTTTATTTCAACATCGCGCCCAAGATCATAAAAACAAAAGATAGTAATCGATTTTTCTTTTGGCAACTAAATCAAGAAGGAACCGGTGTACTGGGCGGAAGGAATGCATGCTTGCATACATATTTACCTCTGTTTTCTTACTCAACAATCCCGCTAGTAGTTACGTCGAAATTCGGTAGTTAGAGGCAGAATGCAATGCACGTATTAATTTTTGATTGTCATGAGCTTGATCCTTATATTTCAATGAGAATTTTATACATGAATTAATTTGTTTTTCTCACGAAGGAACGAATATACTGATTATATCGGTGAGAAGATAGCTGGAAAAGAAATAAGTGCAATTTGACATGTGTATACAGAGTTGCACAACAACCTAAAGTAAACGAAATCTAGTACGTTCAGAGAGCGGCTGGGTGTAATCGGTTTTTAGCTTTTAAGCTGATTTAAATTGAAAAACAGTTATTTATATATATGTATAATATCCAGACATAATTTGTTTTAAAGTCCACATTTTTAAATTTATGAAATTTTTTTAACATTTATTCCATAATATTTATATTTTAAATATGTAGAATAAAAAACCGGTAACATGATTTTTGGCATTTTCTTTACTGACAGTTTCGCTGTCAAAATTACAATCAACCGTGAAAAAAGTGAAAAACTCGAATCAGGTTCTCTTCTGTGTTGGATTTTTGTTCGGTGTTCGCTAGTGATTTTAATCCGTGAAAATCGTGAATAAAAATTTATTAATCAAATAAAAAGTGAATAAAATCATATAGCCAAAAGAATAATGGCTCCGAAAGCAAACTTCGTTCCGGTTAAACCAAAAGGTCAAGCCTTTAAAGATAAATCAAAACCGGCTGATGTGCGTCTATCAAATATTCAGGCAGCAAAAGGTTAGAAAATTATAAAATCTTGGTTGATTTAGTAAAGATTCATTTATTTTACAATCAACGACAGAAATAATTTGTAAATTGTGAAGAAAATGTGTATAGAACTTTATATTTAATGAAAAATTATACCAGTTGGTTGATGGCAACAAAAAATGCAATGGCGGCGTCAAAGCACACAGCACAGCTGTCTAGAAAATTCCTTTCTTGTTTTCTATAATAGGGTGTGTGTCAAAGTGATTCATACCAAACGCATTTAAAAATATGGAAAATCAAGAAAATATGCCTATGTATATTAAAAATAAATAAAATGTATGCAAAATTTTTCATATTCAGTTTCTAGTGACGTCATTATTCAATATCATTACTCATTGTAACACCAACAAATATTTGTTTTCTTTGTAGCCGTTTCGGATGCTATTCGCACCAGCTTAGGTCCACGCGGTATGGACAAGATGATTCAAGCAGGCAATGGAGAAGTATCGATCACAAATGACGGTGCTACCATTCTAAAACAGATGAATGTACTCCATCCGGCTGCAAAAATGTTGGTAGAGCTATCACGTGCTCAAGATGTTGAGGCCGGTGACGGTACAACTTCAGTAGTTGTCATAGCTGGTGCTTTATTGGAAGCGTGTGAAAAGTTATTGCATAAGGGTATTCATCCTACTGCAATTTCCGATTCGTTCCAACGTTGTGCAAACAAAGCTATTGAAATTCTTACGGATATGTCAACACCAATCGAGTTAACTGATAGAGATACACTCATTAAAAGTGCATCAACTTCATTGAATTCCAAAGTAGTTTCTCAACAGAGCAGTCTTTTGGCTCCCCTCGCTGTGGATGCTGTACTCAAAGTAACAGAACCAGGAAAAGAGGGAGCTGTTGATTTGAAAAATATTAAAGTTATCCGCAGTCTTGGTGGCACCGTCGAGGATACCGAATTGATTGAGGGTTTGGTGTTTACTTCGCGTTCGGCTGGAACAAATGCACCAAAGCGTATAGAAAAAGCAAAAATTGGCTTGATACAATTCTGCATTTCGGCACCAAAAACTGATGTAAGCCTTAATTAAAATTCAAATAACATGCTCTCATAATAATTAATAAATATATATTTTACTAGATGGATCACAATGTTATCGTGTCAGATTATGCTGCTATGGATCGTGTATTGAAAGAGGAACGTGCATACATTTTAAACATTGTTAAGCAAATCAAAAAAGCAGGCTGCAACGTACTTTTGGTGCAAAAATCAATCCTAAGGTATATAACATGAAGACAATTTACATAAAATGGGATTCTATCTTTGAATCGATGTGCCTTTTTACAGAGATGCTGTTTCTGATTTGGCGCAACATTTCTTGGACAAAATCAAGTGCCTTGTAGTTAAGGATGTTGAGCGCGAAGACATTGAATTTGTCTGCAAGACACTAAATTGCCGTCCTATTGCATCGTTGGACCATTTTGTTGCTGAAAATCTGATAAATGCTGATTTAGTCGAGGAAGTGCCAAGTGGTACTACAAAATTCGTAAAAATTACGGGCATACAAAATCCGGGACGTACAGTATCTATTGTGTGTCGTGGTTCCAACAAATTAGTGCTTGAGGAAGCGGCACGTTCATTGCATGATGCACTTTGCGTAGTGCGCTGTTTAGTCAAGAAGCGTGCACAAATTGTTGGCGGTGGTGCACCAGAAATAGAAATGGCTTTACAATTGGCTGCCTATGCGCAAACCGTTGAAGGTGTTGATGCTTACTGCTTCCGTGCATTTGCTGATGCACTAGAAGTTATACCATCAACTTTAGCTGAGAATGCTGGTCTTAACCCGATTGCAACTGTAACTGAGTTGAGAAATCGCCATGCACAAGGTGAGAAGACTGCTGGTATTAATGTGCGCAAGGGTGCTATCACCGATATCTTGACTGAAAATGTGTTACAACCACTGTTGGTCAGTATTTCGGCTATTTCATTGTCTACAGAAACAGTGCGTTCCATTCTAAAGATTGATGATATCGTAAGTAGATGAATTCATTCTCATATGTATCTTGTGTTGATTTCTAATTTTTTTTCACTTTACCCTATTAGGTTAACACAATGAGTTAAATATATCTCAAACTAATATTGGAAGGAACTTATGGACTACTAAGCCAATACATTGTGAAGTCTATTTCTAAACATTTTTTGTTCGCATTAATCATTAATTTTACTTGAACTTAATAAGTACATATGTATGTTTGTTGGTTAAAGAACCGCAAACTGTTCATTCAATTTCGATACTACATAAACAAAATATACTTGCTGCTTTGATTAAACTACATACTAAATTTTGTGTTATTAATGAGTTACTTCAACGCAATATTTCCTGGGAATACTCTAACCAGGGTAAAGGTATGTGTACCCCTGAGCCAGAATAATGATATTTGCTATAAATTCATACTGCTTAAAAGCAAAATAACAGCTGATTGCATAGTGAGAAGAAAAAATATAAAATCAGTTGTGTTACTATTATTAATTCTATAATTTTGCATTAATGTAGTCAAATTCATTCGATATTAGTATGCGATCATTAAAAAACATTACATTATTAATTTGTAATTTTCCATCTACACCAAAAATAATTAGTGCGATAAATTAAAAAAATTGTCGAATATTTGAATTTTATTTTAAATTACATCAAAATAATTCTATTAAATAGAATAAATTGGTTTCGATATAAAAATTTTTCAGGTACCTTTTGATAAAAGGGATTTTTTATTCCCGTTTTTCTTATACTCCTAAATACAACATTGAGTTAAACCAAATTGTCAAACTTATTTACCATGGTAAAGTAATTTACATACACCTGCATCGCTCTACCCATTCATAATTCCATCACAAACAACAAAATAAATTTGATTACATTGCAAACTAGACAATGTTTAATATTTATAAACATAATAACACAAATTTTTAAGTGATCATGCCAAATACTTTTGAAGATTGCAGCGGTTACCTTCCTGATGCCGAATGGCAATTTTGGTGTAGACTCTGTGCTAAGGAGGATGTACGAAATATCAATATATACCCAGAACAAAACAAAACTGAATTGGCCACAAATTCCACTCTGATAGACTTTATAGCGGAGTTTTTTAAAGTTAATGTATCTATTTTGATTATTACTTTCTATTCAAACAATTGAACTATTTTTATATTTTACTTAGATACGACAGAACGAAGATTTACCACACTGGCTTTGTGCACAATGCTTTACATCGGTTTCGGCCTTGTCCAAATTCACAAATCAAGTGAACAGAGTACAAAGTATGTACAATGAAATACAAAGTTCTGGACACAGAAAAGCGGAAGATTTCCGGGTTATCCGAGAAAAATATAACTTATTTGGGTATGAGTTATTTATGTTTGATATATCGGATACCAAACCATCTATTGAAAATATTTTTGTTGCTGATGCACCAGAAATAATTGAACATAAATCATTGGATAGTATTGTAAAACTTGAAGTAATAACGGATGAATTACAGAGCGGCATCTTCCTTAATGAAAGCGAATATAATAGTGAATTCCAAGATCCCATTGGCGCAGTTGAGAATCATACTAACGTAGTAGATAGTAGTGAATTCCCAAGTAATAACATAAAAGACAATAAATCAGAAGTAACTAGCAAAGTATATAGCAAAATCCATCGACTGGAAAAGCGTAAAAGTTCTTCGGATGAGGAATCGAATGTAAACAAACACTTTTGTAACGATTGCGCATTACATTTCAAAAGCAGGAACTATTATCTTATACATATGAGAAAAAAACATGGTGTTGAAACACCACCTAATATCATTTCTTGTCCACAATGTTCCAGAACTTTTAAATCTAGTTTCAATTTAAAACGACATATATTGATACATCGACCTGTAGCAGAGAAGAAAATATATCCATGTCCACAATGTGATCGAAAATTCCAAACTAAGGAATGTGTTTTGCGACATATAAAGTTTGTACATGAAGATATACGTTCCTTCATTTGCGAAGAGTGTGGTGAGTGCACACGCACGGAAGCTACGCTACGGGAACACATGCTTATACATACCGACTATGCACCCTTTGAATGCGAAATTTGCAAGAAAGGATTCAAAAATCGAGCACGTTTGAAGGTAGGTAAAGCATTAAGGAGCATTCATGAGATACTATACAAAATATTTACAGAGGCATATGGAGATGCACAGCGATCATAAACATATATGCAGCGAATGTGGTTTAGAATTGAATTCGCGTGTAACCTTGAATCGTCATATGCTTGTGCATTCTGATGAGATGCGTCATAAGTGCGATTATTGTGGGCGCGAATTCAAACGAGCGAAAACTTTAAAAACTCACTTATTACTTCATAGCGGCTTAAAACCATATACATGTGACTTCTGTGACAAAACGTTTGCCAATGGCTCAAATTGTCGTACTCATAAAAAAAAGTCGCATCCCGAAGAATTGGCGGCCTTAGAGGCTTCCGGAGAAAAGAAATTCACCGAAAATATCCCTAAATTAGCGGTTTTAAAGACGGTGTAAGTAGGCAAAATGAAACAACGATGAAATACTAATGCAATAAAAATCGTAACCATTACAGTACACGCACAGCTGAAAATCTACTTCCTGTGGTAACCAAACAAAGTGGGAATTTTTCTTTCGGCAAGAAACCGAAACCCCCAGCTAGTTGTAAAGATGAAACACAACAATATATAGATAATAAAATATAAGTATATGTAATAACGAAATCCCTTTGATTTACTTGTGTATTAATTTCAGTCTACATGTTTTTGGAGTATTCAAATAATTATCCTTGCACGAAGGCTCAATGCTGTTGAAACACATATTGATAGTCGAAAGCTGTGGGTTATTAGCAGCTGTTGATCTACCACTTTTTAACATAGAATTAAAGTTTTAGTTCATTTTTTTTTTTGTGTCAGTTTTAATCTTTTGTCAATATATATGTATGTACGTACTTAAAGATTTGAATAATTTTATATTAATACTCTCTTTTATTTCATAAAAATTTCTTATAGTAAAGAAAACAAGAATTTGCACATTTCATTAATGGGGATTATTTATTCCCGTTTCTCTCATGTTTCAAAATACAACATTGAAATAATCAAATCCAAATTGTCAAAACATTTGTTTATATACCATATATTTCTCAAGAACAAATACAAGCAACTTAATATTAAAAGTATAAAATTTTCTACTATGTCTAACACATTTGAAGATTTCAGAAGTAATTTTGCCGAAACCGAATGGCAATTTTGGTGTAGACTCTGTGCTAAAGACGATGTACGAAATATCAATATATATGCAGAGCAAAAACAAACTCCAGTTGACACAAACGAACTTGTAGATTTCATAGCGGAGTTTTTTAAAATTCATGTAACTATATGCATAATTAAACTGTATTTAAATAATTGCTGTATTTGTCTTATATTGTTTAGATACGGCAAAATGAAAATTTACCACATTGGCTTTGTGCACAATGCTTTTCATCGGTTTCGACCTTGTCGAAATTCACAAATCAAGTGAACAGAGTACAGAGTATGTACCACGAAATTCAAAATTCTGGTCACAGAAAAGCTGAAGATTTTCGGGTTATCCGAGAAAAATATAAACTACTTGGGTATGAGTTATATTTGTTGAACATATCGGATACCAAACCATCTATTGAAAATATTTTTGTTGCTGATGCACCCGAAATAATTGAACATAAATCATTGGATAGTATTATAAAAAGTGAAGTAATAACGGACGAGTTACAGAGTGGTATATTTCTTAAAGACATCGAATTTAATAGTGAATTCCAGGATCCCATTGGTGATGCAGTTGAAAATCTTTCTAATGAAGTAGGTAGTAGTGAACGCCTAAGTAAATATAATAGTGAATTCCAAGATCCCATTGGCGCAGTTGAGAATCATACTAACAAAGTAGATAGTACTGAATTTCCAAGTAATAGCATAAAAGACAATAACTCAGAAGTTACTAGCAAAGTATATAGCAAAATCCATCGTCTGAAAAAGCGTAAAAGTTCTTCGGATGAGGAATCGAATGTAAACAAACACTTTTGTAACGATTGCACACTCCATTTCAAAAAAAGTAGCAATTATCTTATACATATGAGGAAAAAACATGGTGTTGAAACACTACCTAGCATCATTTCTTGTCCACAATGTTCCAGAACTTTCAAATCTAAATTCAATTTAAAACGACACCTTAAGATACATCGACCTGTAGCAGAGAAGAAAATATATCCATGTCCACAATGTGACCGAAAATTCCAAACGAAAGATTATGTATTTCGTCATATTAAGTTTGTGCATGAAGAAATTCGCCCGTTCATTTGCGAAGAATGTGGTGAAGGTACGCACACCGAAACTACACTGCGGGAGCACATGCTTAAACATACGGACTATGCCCCTTTTGAATGTGAGATTTGTAAGAAAGGATTTAAAACTCAAGCACGTTTGAAGGTACGTACTGCAAACATTAAAGGGTATGCATAAGTTACTATAAAGAATATTTGCAGAATCATATGGAAATGCACAGTGAACATAAACATATATGCAGCGAATGTGGTTTAGAATTGAACTCGCGTATAACCTTGAATCGTCATATGCTTGTTCATTCTGATGAAATGCGTCATAAATGCGATTATTGTGGGCGTGAATTCAAACGAGCGAAAACTTTAAAAACTCACTTAATACTTCATAGTGGCTTAAAACCATATTCATGTGGCTTTTGTGACAAAACATTTGCCAGTGGTTCCAATTGTCGTACTCACAAAAGAAAGTCTCATCCTGAAGAACTGGCGGCCTTAGAGGCTTCCGGAGAAAAGAAATTCACCAAAAATATCCCTAAATTAGCGGTTTTAAAGACAGTGTAAGTAGACAAATAGGAACAACGATAAACAACAAATTTAATAAAACATTTAATAATTTCAGTACACGCACAGCTGAGAATCTACTTCCTGTAGTATCCAAACAAAGTGGGAATTTTTCTTTCGGCAAGAAACCGAAACCCCCATCTAGTTGTAAAGATGAAACAAAACAATGTATAGAAAATAAAACATAATGTGTGTTGTAACGTAACTATGGTATTTTGCTAAGGGGTTATATACAGTTAGAAGAACGAAAAGAGCTTATATTAAAGAATTTATTCTAAGAAAACTTTTAAATTTATTGATTCAAAAAATTTTAATATTAGGTATTTTTTAACTGTAATTAAAGGCAGTGTTATTAAAACTATTTATTTGAAAAGGGTCTACAGCTGATCTCCGTGAGCTCCTCTCAAAAAGTACGTTTGCGGTGATGGTGATTAATTACAAAAAAATTTATTTAAGAAGCTCGTGTTAACATTGGAGACCAATCAGCTTAGCCGATTTCGAGAAATGTTGGCCACCGACTTTGAAAACATCATATTGAGAAAAATGCGTTTAAATGTTGGAATGCACTTTACACAGGATAGATTTTTTTTAACTTACCTGGAATACATAATCGGACGATGCACTGAAACTTAAGAGATTTTTTTAATTTCTCTGCAACACTTCATTGTCAAACAATAAGTACAAACTCAAAAGTTTACTGCTGCCTTAGCTGCTTATACTGGCCATGGTGTAAGGATACTGACCATGGCATAAGGATACTACGGATAATGGTACTTATCCTTCCAGCCACTCTGAAACGCCTTTTTCAAATTTGCATGCAACTTCGAAAATATGTAACGGAACGATATGAAATTTTGTATGTGAATTCTTAAATATACATATGTACAATTAGAAAATAAAATTAAAAATAAAGGATTATTTGAAAATTCTAACTACATATATATAACCGCTTAATTGGTGTATAACTTTTTAATCTACAAGTTTTCGGAGCATTTGATTAATTATCCTTGGATGCATGTCTTTAAAAAAATATGTTCAAAAGCTAGATGTTACCAGCATGGATCTATCACTGTTAACATAAAAATCAAGTTTTAGTACATTTTTTATTTTGTATTAAAATCGTTATTAGTTTCATAAAAAATTTCAATGGTAATGGTGCAAGATTCGCAGATTCTCGTTAATGGGGATTTTTTTATTCCCGTTTCCCGCATGATTCTAAAATACAACATTGAAGTAATCAAACCAAAATTGTCAAAACATTTGCCATATACTATATATTTGTCATGAAAAAATACAAGCAACTTAATATTTAACTTCATTAAAAATTATAAAATTTTCTATTATGTCTAACACATTTGAAGATTTCAAAAGTAATTTTGCCGATGCTGAATGGCAATTTTGGTGTAGACTCTGTGCTAAAGACGATGTACGAAATATCAATATATCTCCAGAACAAAACCAAACTCCAGTTCACAGACCTGCTGCGGTTATAGATTTTATAGCGGAGTTTTTTGAAGTTCATGTAACTAAATACATACATAATTAAACTGTATTTAAATAATTGCTGTATTGTTATATTTTGTTTAGATACGGCAAAATGAAAATTTACCACATTGGCTTTGCGCACAATGCTTCTCGTTGGTTTCCTCCTTGTCCAAATTCAAAAAACAAGTTAACAAAGTACAGAGTATGTACAATGAAATACAAAGTTCTGGCAACAGAAATGTTATAGATTTTCGAGTAATACGAGATAGATACAATATACTTGAGTATGAGTTCGTTATGTTTAATAGGTCGGATACAAAGTCAGCTATTGAAAATATCTTTGTTGCCGATGCACCAGAAATAGTTGTACACAACTCCTTGGATAATATTGTGAAGAGTGAAATCATATCGGACGAGTTGCAGAGTGGCATCTTTCTTAATGAAAGCGAATATAATAATGAATTTCAAGATCCAATTGGTGATGTAATTGCAAATCCTACTGATGAAGTAGAGAGTAATATTTCCTTTAACAATATTAAAGAAGATAGTGAGTCCGAACCAAATGGAAAAGAATGCAAGAAACCCAATCGGATGAAAAGGAAACTAAATTCTTCGGATCAAGAATCAAAAACAGTCAAATTCTTCTGTAACGAATGCTCACTACATTTCAAAAGGAGTAGCAATTATTGCATACATATGAAGAAAAAACACGGTATTGACATAGAAAGAGATCCTTCTTCTTGTTTTTCTTGTCCGCAATGCTCACGAACTTTCAAATCTAGATTTAAATTGAATCGTCATATAAAAATACATCGACCTTTAGCTGAGAAGCGTATATTTCCATGTCCACAGTGTGATAGAAAATTCCAAACTAAGGATTATGTTTTCCGACATATAAAATTTGTACATGAAGATATACGTCCATTCATTTGCGAAGAGTGTGGTGAGTGTACACGTACGGAAGCTACACTACGGGAGCACATGCTTATACATACCGACTACGCACCTTTTGAATGTGAAGTTTGTAAGAAAGGATTTAAAAATCAAGCGCGTTTAAAGGTACGTACTGTAAATAAATACATAAGCTAAATAGTATACATAAGCTACTACATAGAATATTTTCAGAATCATATGGAGATGCACAGCGATCATAAACATATATGCAGCGAATGTGGCTTAGAATTGAATTCGCGTGTAACCTTGAATCGTCATATGCTTGTTCATTCTGATGAGATGCGCCATAAGTGCGATTATTGTGGGCGTGAATTCAAACGAGCGAAAACTTTAAAAACTCACTTAATACTTCATAGTGGCTTAAAACCATATTCATGTGACTTCTGTGACAAAACGTTTGCCAATGGCTCAAATTGTCGTACTCATAAAAGAAAGTCGCATCCCGAAGAATTGGCGGCTTTAGAGGCTTCCGGAGAAAAGAAATTCACCAAAAATATCCCTAAATTAGCGGTTTTAAAGACAGTGTAAGTAGACAAATTGAAACAACGATTAAAAACTAATTTAATAAAAATCGTAATCATTGCAGTACACGCACAGCTGAGAATCTACTTCCCGTGGTATCCAAACAAAGTGGAAATTTTTCTTTCGGCAAGAAACCGAAACCCCCATCTAGTTGTAAAGATGAAACACAACAATATATTGAAAATAAAACATAAGTGCATGTTATAACGGAACTATTTTGCTTAACTGGTCTATTAATCAGTCTACAAGTTTTTGGAATATTCAAATAATTATCCTTGGACGAAGGCTTAATGCCGTTAAAACACATATTGGTAGTCAAAAGTTATGGGTTATCAGCAACTGCTGATCTACCACTTGTTAAAATAGAATTAAAGTTTTAGTACATTTTTTATTTTATGTAAGTTTCAACCGTTTGTGAAAATATACATTTTTAATAATTTCAATAATTATATATTAAAATACTTATTTTTATTTCAAACAAATTTCCAGTGGTTATGTTAGAATATTAGCACTTTTTCATTAATGGGGATTATTTATTCCCTTTTCTCTCATGTTTCAAAGATACAACATTGAAGTAATCAAACCCAAATTGTCAAAACATTTGTACACATACAATATACATACATATTTGTCCAGAAAAAATACAAGCAACTTAATATTTAAATTTTTTGAAAAGTATAAAATCTTCTATTATGTGTAACACATTTGAAGATTTCAGAATTAATTTTGCCGAAACCGAATGGCAATTTTGGTGTAGACTCTGTGCTAAAGACGATGTACGAAATATCAAAATATATCCAGAACAAAATCAAACTCCAGTTGACACAAACGAAACACTTGTAGACTTCATAGCGGATTTTTTTAAAGTTCAAGTAACTATATACGTAATTAAATTGTATTTAAATAATTACTGTATTTGTCATATTTTGTTTAGATGCAGCAGAATGAAAATTTACCACATTGGCTTTGTGCACAATGCTTTTCATTGGTTTCGACCTTGTTCAAATTCACAAAACAAGTTAACATGGTGCAAAGAATGTACAACGAAATACAAAGTTCTGGCAACAAAAATGTTATAGATTTTCGTGTGATACGAGATAAATATAATTTACTTGAGTATGAGTTCGTCACGTCTAATAGGTCGGATACAAAATCATCTATTGAAAATATCTTTGTTGCCGCTGCACCAGAAATATTTGTACACAACTCCTTGGATAATATTGTTAAGAATGAAATCATATCGGACGAGTTACAGAGTGGCATCTTTCTTAATGCAGGCGAATATAATAGGGAATTTCAAGATCCAATTGGTGATGTAATTACAAATCCTACTGATGAAGTAGAGAGTAATATTTCCCTTAACCATATTAAAGATGATAGTGAATCCGAACCAAATGGAAAACAATACAAAAAACAAAGTCGGATGAAAAAGCAACCAAATTCCTCGGATCAAGAATCAAAAACAGACAAATACTTCTGTAACGAATGCTCACTACATTTCAAAAGGGGTAGTAATTATGGTATTCATATGAAGAAAAAGCACGGTATTGACATAGCAAGAGATACTTGTTTTTCTTGTTCGCAATGTTCGAAGACTTTCAAATATAAATTCAAATTAAATCGTCATGTAAAAATACATCGACCGTTAGCGGAAAAGTGTATATTTCCATGTCCACAATGTGATAGAAAATTCCAAACTAAGGATTATGTTTTGCGACATATAAAGTTTGTTCATGAAGATATACGCTCATTCGTTTGCGAAGAGTGTGGTGAGTGTACACGCACGGAAGCTACACTGCGGGAGCACATGCTTATACACACCGACTATGCACCTTTTGAATGTGAAGTTTGTAAGAAAGGATTTAAAAATCAAGCGCGTTTGAAGGTACGTAATGCAAGCTCTTCTACTCTTTAATGAGTATGCATAAGATACTATACAAAATATTTACAGAGGCATATGGAGATGCACAGCGATCATAAACATATATGCGGTGAGTGTGGTTTAGGATTGAATTCGCGTTTAACTTTGAATCGTCATATGATTGTGCATTCTGATGAAATGCGGCATAAATGTGATTATTGTGGGCGCGAATTTAAACGTGTGAAAGCTTTAAAAAGTCATTTAATACTTCATAGTGGCTTAAAGCCATATTCATGTGACTTCTGTGACAAAACGTTTGCCCATGGCTCAAATTGTCGCACTCACAAAAAAAAATTTCATCCCGAAGAATTTGCGGCCTTAGAGGCTTCCGGAGAAAAGAAGTTCACTAAAAATATCCCTAAATTAGCGGTTTTAAAAACAGTGTAAGTTATAAACATATATATATATTTAATATAAAACAAAATTTATAAAAATCGATTAATTTGCAGTACCCGCACAGCTGAGAATCTTCTGCCCGTGGTATGTAAACAAAGTGGAAACTTTTCTTCCGGCAAAAAACCGAACCTCCAATCAGTTGTAAAGGAGAAACACAACACCGTTCCTACGACAGTCGGGTCTAAGTAAACGGAGCGGGCCCGGATTTTTATCCAATGTTGTCAATTCGGCGCCATTCCTCGAAATTACTTCAGGAATGTTTTCTGCCGCTTCAACAACAACAACGAAACATAAAAATATGCAGGGAATAATACATAAGTGTGTGCGGTATTTCCTTGTTCAACATTATCAAACTTTGTGAGTATTAATGTCCTTACTTTTTTCAAAGCTGTGATTGTGCTCAAGTGATTACTCTTGGCCGGCGACCTGATGATGACTAAATAACAGACAATATAATACCAAGAATTGATAACTGGGTCAATGGGTATACACATGCAACCTACATTCACTTATGTATATGATGATTGATATATATTAATGGCTACTATATTTCTAGTTTACGTGTTTAAAACTAAGTCTTAATTTTTAATGACTAAAACGTCTGCAGTTATTGAAAATGTATAAAAAGAGGCCACTTTATACAACGGATTGAAATGCTCTTATTAAAGCCTCACTTAAGCATACCAAAATTGTCAGTATGTATTGAAATGTATTTATAGGAGAATCAGACATAATTACATATGTACATACATATGCCTGATCGTAGTGATAAGTCATAGTCTTAAATTATTTCACTAAGTTAACATTTTTTATTGCAATATATTATAATAAATGTTAATCAGGAGTATGTTTGTTTTTATCAAAAACTTTTGAAAGTCATTTGTCTCGTGGTTTCCTAGATTTAATTATGATTTCAAGTTATTCATAAATGGCTACATATGTATGTGTATTTGTCTGAAACATGATGATAACGAGTGGCCTTGAACTTATATAAATGGAAAGTAACTAGCAGCCATACGCTCGCACTGCACGCTTTATCTGTATGTGCGTGATAAGAGAAAAAGATCTGCTCTATTCTTAAATTTAATACGGCAGTTAATAGTTTTTGTTCAAAATCTTTAGTTATTGCCATAAAAAATAAATTTTAAATCCTATATTTTTGCTATAATTTTGAATGACAGTTCTATAACAGATGCATTTTCATATTTAGTACCATAAGGTTAACGGATATTAAAACAGTTAAATCATATTATTTTGGTTAACGCAACAAATTTTAGCGGCTCATCATAGTTTATAAGTTGCGCATTTTATAAAATTAGCATACATTTAATAAATTAATTTAATTTTGTCCTGTACGCCTGATTACAACAGTGTTGTTTCAATGTCATTTGATTTGAAAAGCATTGGCAACTCTATTTACCACCTCTGCTGATAAATTTTCTAATTTGACGTTTCCCTTTTCATTCTTGAAATTCAGTTCGATTCGATTTGCGGTGTGTATGTAACCTTCCTAGAAAGGTTGGTGTGTGTAGCTCAGTATATACAGTAATAAACCTTTTCATTGTTTACATACATATACTCACCTCTAGAAAATCTTAGGGTGTTGTGTTACACTTTTTTTGCTACTTTCATGGTAATCAGGGTGTTGTGTTAGCATTTAAACAACATATAAATTTTAAATTTTGATGATCGAGACTTTAAAAGATATTAAATAATGTAAGTGTTTACGTCATTTAAGTGATTATATTGAATTACTTTGCATATCTGTTCAATTTTATTGGGATATTACTTGATGTTTAATGTTAAATTTTTTCTTTAATTCTTTTTATTAATAAGAACTCTCTACATAAAGAATATCTGACTATCAGTAAATGATATTTTTATGGGCGAAACATGATACACTATGGCGTTTAAATCAAATATTAGTAAATATATGTCATTAATAAATAATTCCCTTTTATATTGAGCAACAATATTTATAGTTTTTGTTATTTAATAGAATAAATTTGCTAAGTATTTACGCCTTAATATATACAGCACTGCGTTGCTACCTCTGAAAATCCAAGATGGCCGCTATTCACCCCTCAGAAAGCTACCACGAAAAGGTTATCTACGGTATATACTGTGGTTTATATACCATATATTTCTCAAGAACAAATACAAGCAACTTAATATTAAAAGTATAAAATTTTCTACTATGTCTAACACATTTGAAGATTTCAGAAGTAATTTTGCCGACACCGAATGGCAATTTTGGTGTAGACTCTGTGCTAAAGACGATGTACGAAATATCAATATATATGCAGATCAAAACCAAACTCCAGTTGACACAAACGAACTTGTAGATTTCATAGCGGAGTTTTTTAAAGTTCATGTAACTATATGCATAATTAAACTGTATTTAAATAATTGCTGTATTTGTCTTATATTGTTTAGATACGGCAAAATGAAAATTTACCACATTGGCTTTGTGCACAATGCTTTTCATCGGTTTCGACCTTGTCGAAATTCACAAATCAAGTGAACAGAGTACAGAGTATGTACCACGAAATTCAAAATTCTGGTCACAGAAAAGCTGAAGATTTTCGGGTTATCCGAGAAAAATATAAACTACTTGGGTATGAGTTATATTTGTTGAACATATCGGATACCAAACCATCTATTGAAAATATTTTTGTTGCTGATGCACCCGAAATAATTGAACATAAATCATTGGATAGTATTATAAAAAGTGAAGTAATAACGGACGAGTTACAGAGTGGTATATTTCTTAAAGACATCGAATTTAATAGTGAATTCCAGGATCCCATTGGTGATGCAGTTGAAAATCTTTCTAATGAAGTAGGTAGTAGTGAACGCCTAAGTAAATATAATAGTGAATTCCAAGATCCCATTGGCGCAGTTGAGAATCATACTAACAAAGTAGATAGTACTGAATTTCCAAGTAATAGCATAAAAGACAATAACTCAGAAGTTACTAGCAAAGTATATAGCAAAATCCATCGTCTGAAAAAGCGTAAAAGTTCTTCGGATGAGGAATCGAATGTAAACAAACACTTTTGTAACGATTGCACACTCCATTTCAAAAAAAGTAGCAATTATCTTATACATATGAGGAAAAAACATGGTGTTGAAACACTACCTAGCATCATTTCTTGTCCACAATGTTCCAGAACTTTCAAATCTAAATTCAATTTAAAACGACACCTTAAGATACATCGACCTGTAGCAGAGAAGAAAATATATCCATGTCCACAATGTGACCGAAAATTCCAAACGAAAGATTATGTATTTCGTCATATTAAGTTTGTGCATGAAGAAATTCGCCCGTTCATTTGCGAAGAATGTGGTGAAGGTACGCACACCGAAACTACACTGCGGGAGCACATGCTTAAACATACGGACTATGCCCCTTTTGAATGTGAGATTTGTAAGAAAGGATTTAAAACTCAAGCACGTTTGAAGGTACGTACTGCAAACATTAAAGGGTATGCATAAGTTACTATAAAGAATATTTGCAGAATCATATGGAAATGCACAGCGATCATAAACATATATGCAGCGAATGTGGTTTAGAATTGAATTCGCGTGTAACCTTGAATCGTCATATGCTTGTGCATTCTGATGAGATGCGTCATAAGTGCGATTATTGTGGGCGCGAATTCAAACGAGCGAAAACTTTAAAAACTCACTTATTACTTCATAGTGGTTTAAAGCCATATTCATGTGACTTCTGTGACAAAACGTTTGCACATGGCTCAAATTGTCGCACTCACAAAAGAAAGTTTCATCCCGAAGAATTTGCGGCCTTAGAGGCTTCCGGAGAAAAGAAGTTCACTAAAAATATCCCTAAATTAGCGGTTTTAAAAACAGTGTAAGTTAAAAAAATATATATATTTAATATAAAACAAAATTTATAAAAATCATTTAATTTGCAGCACCCGCACAGCTGAGAATCTGCTGCCCGTGGTATGTAAACAAAGTGGAAACTTTTCTTCCGGCAAAAAACCGAACCTCCAATCAGTTGTAAAGGAGAAACACAACACCGTTCCTACGACAGTCGGGTCTAAGTAAACGGAGCGGGCCCGGATTTTTATCCAATGTTGTCAATTCGGCGCCATTCCTCGAAATTACTTCAGGAATGTTTTCTGCCGCTTCAACAACAACAACGAAACATAAAAATATGCAGGGAATAATAAATAAGTGTGTGCGGTATTTCCTTGTTCAACATTAACAAACTTTGTGAGTATTAATGTCCTTACTTTTTCAAAGCTGTGATTGTGCTCAAGTGATTACTCTTGGCCGGCGACCTGATGATGACTAAATAACAGACAATATAATACCAAGAATTGATAACTGGGTCAATGGGTATACACATGCAACCTACATTCACTTATGTCTATGATGATTGATACATATTAATGGCTACTATATTTCTAGTTTACGTGTTTAAAACTAAGTCTTAATTTTTAATGACTAAAACGTCTGCAGTTATTGTAAATGTATAAAAAGAAGCCACTTTATACAACGGATTGAAATGCTCTTTTTAAAGCCTCACTTAAGCATACCAAAATTGTCAGTATGTATTGAAATATATTTATAGGAGAATCAGACATAATTACATATGTACATACATATGCCTGATCGTAGTGATAAGTCATAGTCTTAAATTATTTCACTAAGTTAATATTTTTTATTGCAATATATTATAATAAATGTTAATCAGGAGTATGTTTGTTTTTATCAAAAACTTTTGAAAGTCATTTGTTGCGTTTCCTAGATTTAATTATGATTTCAAGTTATTCATAAATGGCTACATATGTATGTGTACTTGTCTGAAACATGATGATAACGAGTGGCCTTGAACTTATATAAATGGAAAGTAACTAGCAGCCATACGCTCGCACGGCACACTTTATCTGTATGTGCGTGATAAGACAAAAAGATCTGCTCTATTCTTAAATTTAATACGGCAGTTATAGTTTTTGTTCAAAATCTTTAGTTATTGCCATAAAGAATAAATTTTAAATCCTATATTTTTGCTATAATTTTGAATGACAGTTCTATAACAGATGCATTTTCATATTTAGTACCATAAGGTTAACGGATATTAAAACAGTTAAATCATATTATTTTGGTTAACGTAACAAATTCTAGCGGCTCATCATAGTTTATAAGTTGCGCATTTTATAAAATTAGCATACATTTAATAAATTAATTTAATTTTGTCCTGTACGCCGGATTACAACAGTGTTGTTTCAATGTCATTTGATTTGAAAAGCATTGGCAACTCTATTTACCACCTCTGCTGATAAATTTTCTAATTTGACGTTTCCCTTTTCATTCTTGAAATTCAGTTCGATTCGATTTGCGGTGTGTATGTAACCTTCCTAGAAAGGTTGGTGTGTGTAGCGCAATTATCACTAAATTAATTTCGATCTAAAAAACTGTATTTTAATAAGGTGGGCGGTATTTTTGCAACAAATTTGTGCGGCTAAATATTGTAGAAACATTTTAGCTGTATTTCCTTTGAATTGATTTAATTCGATAGTTCAATAATTTGTTTGCGTGTAACTTTAGTGCGTCAAGATGTTGAGGACAATTGCAGCACGCAACGAACTCGTAATACTGCGTGGAACAGCGCTGGCACGAGCAAGATCAGCACGTGAAGCCGTACGTGTTATGGGCGCACAAACGGCAAGGAAGCTACAGACACTCAGGTGCGTCTCATTTATAATATCAAACGGAGTTAGTGATGCTCTGATGACGTTTTAAGGTTAGAAAGCTGATTGTGTAACCTCGGCTGATGATTTGTGCTGATTGCAAAAACCAAAAAAAATATAGAGAATGTCAAACACAAACTGACATTAGCGTAAATGAAAGGAATTAGTTATAATGTTGAGTTTTTAAATTAATTGAAAAAGCAATATATTTATTTACATACAATCTAACTAGCAGGTGGTGGGATGAGATGCTTAAGGTAGTTCATAGCTATCAAAAAAATGTCGTCACGATATGTATGCTACTGATAATGGCATTCTCGACTTTTTTCTACGTTCATAGAACTTTTTGCATCTATGTATGTACAAGTATATGTAAATGTACATACTTTTAAACAATTCTTATGACATAAACATTATGTATTTGAATTTGTATAGCTGTTTTCGTACTCGTGACGCACAACATAGCATGTACATCTAAAATGTTAAAAAATACTCTCTACTCTACCCTGAATTTTGTAACACCCAAATAGAAAGGTCGGAGACCCTTAAAAAAAGGATATAAATGTTTACGAGACGAGTTGAGACGAATTAGCCATTCCCATCTGTCTCTCCGTCTGTCTTTATATACGCGAATTAGCTTTTGACATATCGATCTGAAAACATCCTTTTATGGAAATCTTTTTCATTTTACTAGATATCCTTACGAATTTTGGATTTGGTTATTATACAAGGTAACGGTACAATCTCCGTATAAATTGTTTAGATCGTACTACGATGGCATATACCGACCGATAGATCTTTCTATACTCATTTTTACTTAAAAGAAATGCGGTTTTACAGTAGATACCATATATGGTACCAGTATACCTAATATAATATACATACATATGTATGATAGAATTTATGGAGGGGGAAGATCACAATTTTTTTTATAACCCTACCAATGTATTTATTGCAATAAACATATGTAACTTTTTTTCGCACCTAGGCTTGGGCCCAAGAACCATGTGGCAAACGTTACAAAGCCGTTGGGTATGTGGAGTACAAATTTTGCACGAAACTACGCCGACCTGCCGTCGCACATCAAAGTGCCACTACCAGCTCTTTCGCCCACTATGGAACAGGGTACCATTATTAGTTGGGAGAAGAAAGAGGGCGACAAATTGAACGAAGGTAAATAAGATATATGAAACGTTTTGAAAAGTCACCGTTACCACTTCAAATGTTTGCAGGTGATCTCTTGGCTGAAATCGAAACTGACAAGGCTACAATGGGCTTCGAAACACCTGAGGAGGGCTACTTGGCCAAAATTGTCGTACAAGCTGGTACCAAAGATGTAGCTATCGGTAAATTGGTTTGCATTATTGTGCAAAATCAAGAAGATGTGGCAGCATTCAAGGACTTTGTTGACAGTGCACCAGCAGCAGCAAAACCAGCTGCAGCAGCACCACCACCAGCAGCAGCTGCACCAGTAGCACCGCCACCACCACCACCAGCTGCAGCACCAGCACCTGTGGCCGCCGCACCTGTCGGTGGTAAGCCCATGACAGCCGTAGAGCAACGCGGCGAACGTGTGTACGCCAGTCCAATGGCAAAAAAACTGGCCGAAGCACAGAGTCTACGATTGCAAGGTTTCGTTCTATACATCCCTTTGTTAAAATCTAATACACTTCTTGTTTGCTTACTAATTGGCTTTTTATTTTTTTTGTAAATCCCGCATGCAGGTGCAGGCAGCGGCATCTATGGCTCAATAAAATCTAGTGATCTTGCAGGCATGGCAGCAGCCGCACCCGCGGTCGGCGCACACGCAGCACCGGCTGCACCCCAAGGAGGCTACATTGATATACCGGTTTCAAATGTGCGCGGCGTAATTGCGAAACGTCTAAAGGAGTCGAAACAGCAAATACCGCACTATTATGTGACCATGGAATGTCAAATGGACAATGTATGTAACACAGTCATTGTTTGTTATATACTTTTTTTATTATACGAAAATCTGCTTGTTATATTTGCCAGTTGCTGAAACTACGAGAGAAGGTCAATAAGAAATATGAGAAACAAGGTGTACGTGTGTCGGTCAATGATTTTATCATTAAAGCCACTGCCACTGCATGCCGCAAAGTGCCGGAATCCAATTCCTATTGGATGGAAAGCGTGATAAGACAGTAAGTAGCACAAGCGCTTTACATACAATGAAATACTGCAGCAGTGCGAACACTACTTGCATATATTTTACGTGCAGATTCGACAACGTCGATGTATCAATGGCCGTCTCCACTGATACCGGCTTAATTACGCCAATTGTTTTCGGCGCCGACCGTAAAGGTGTAATTGATATCTCAAAAGATACCAAGTCATTAGCTGCCAAGGCCAGAGAAAATAAATTGAAGCCTCAGGAATTCCAGGGTGGTACCGTTTGCGTATCCAATCTCGGCATGATGGGTGCGTATGCAAAATATTGCTATTTACGACAATCCTTAATTAACATAAATAAATATAAATTGCAGGCGTTTCACAATTCGCCGCCGTCATCAATCCGCCACAATCCTGCATTTTGGCAATTGGCGCCACAACGAAGAAGTTGATACTCGACCCCGATAGCCTTAAGGGGTAATTATATGCTAGCACTACTTATTAGGAAACGGTTAAGTAAAATCTGTAATTTAATTTCTGCTTGCAGTTTCCGCGAAGTCAGCGTAATGAATGTCACTTTAAGTGCGGATCATAGAACAGTGGATGGCGCTGTTGCTGCCAAATGGCTGCAATACTTCCGTGACTTCATAGAGGATCCACAGACAATGATTCTTTAAGTTTAGCACCACTAAAAAATACCTTCATAAATACATACACCCACATTCAGTTAAGCGTAATCCATTATACTGACCAGCGAATGTATAGGTAGCGAAGAAAAATAGAAATTCTGCACACAAGCGTACAACGTAACGGCCATCACAATATTTCTACGTTGGCGCTGGTGCGCTCCACACATTTTGGTCCCACAGCATATAGAAATTTACCACCGGAGAGAGCTTTGTTGTGTATGTTGAATTATACGCGATTATGTGGATTTATTTTTTTTTTGCTTTATTTTTAATTATGACTTAATTGGTTTTGAATCAGCTCATATGTGATTGTTTGTTTTAATTTAGTTCCGTTTTCCTTAATTTTGTTTTGCTAATTAAATTAGAACAACAATTAATATATACATACATAGTATGTATGTATGAAAAGAAAACACAGCAATTTGTAAAATAGACTTGGTGTGCCCCACAAAGTAAAGAATGATATTGAAAATAGAGCAAAAGAACTGCCGTAAAGAAGAAAATATGAAAATATGCATTACTTGTTGTTGCATTGATATCTCACACATGTTACCACATACAATGTAAGCGCCAAATCAGATGTTAAAATATTTCAATATAATAAATCATTTGTCAATGATAAGGCGACAGTACACAATATGTATGTAATTTATGTACAGTTATATAAACGAAAATCGCCGCGTCCACACGACAATTCACGAGCGCACGCATGGAGCGCATGGCTAATTGGAGCAGAACATTGTTGCTGCAACTCATTTAATAATTTATGAAATATTATTATTAATTAAATTTTTTTTCCTGTTTGGTTCATTTATTATAACAACAAATAGTCGTTATTCGTTATTCGCGAATACTTGGTCCTTAAGGTAACTGACAGTCCAGCATTGCTGTTGTAATTTAAATGAATAAATAACAAAATGTAGAAAAGTGAATAGTCAAAAAGCAAATGAAGGGAAATACACAACTAGACAAATGAAAGATGAATTTATTTTGTAACACTTTTATTTACTCTAAATTGTAGTATAATAGAAAAAAATGGAATAATGCTTAGTAATTACATGTGTATGTGAAAGACGCATATTTAGCAAAAGCCGGCGTTTAATGTATTTTTTTTTTCTCAACAAACAAATTTTTGCATTTGTTTAGTTTTTGTTCTTCAAGCAAGCGAGAGAGAGAGAGAGAGAGAGAAGGAATGTACAGCCTTTGGTTGTAGCAAGTATTGCACGCTGTGATACTCATTGGTTTACCACTTCGCTGGACCCAGCTCAGACCATTCTCTAACAAAATCGGCATGTTTCTCTAGCGGCGTGAACCAATCGGCACCGCCGTAATCGATTTTCGGTTGTGTACCTTTGTAGTTTTCGGGCAGGATTTCAGGCGAGAGGAACTTCTGCAGTGACTTCATATCGCTACCGTGGAAATGCATCTGTGAAATAAAAAAAAATATTTATTTGCTTGATATGAATTTCAAAATGTAAGTATTAGACACGGCTGTAAGCTTGGTTTCTTTGCAAGAGTACGTTCGTAGTATATTCTGTCTTCAAATACAAGAAAAAACATCTCAAGCCCACATAGCAGCATTTCTTATAGCACAAAACTGTATAAAATCTCTTATTCTTAGCTTTATTTTGGGTTTAAGGTTGTTGTTCGAGCGGTTATCTAAGGTTATATTCGGTTTGGTTGTCATCGAAGTCATCTAACGGTAAGTCCAGGAAACCTGATGTTTCTACGGGGTTGGAGCATAAGGAGAGGGGTGTTGTTGTTGTAACGGCAGAATTCTGATAAAAATCCGGGTCCGTTTCGGTTACGTAGACCCGACTGTCGTGGGAGGGATGTTAGATTAGTTGGGTTCAATGAACATATACATATTTGGTATGTCGGAGTCGATTTCGGATAAGAAGTAGTTTAATCTGCCATTAATCTAGATGGCAACTCGAGCTCTTATTGTTATTGTAACAGCAGAATTCTGCATAATTGACAGTCCTTGGCCGGATGAAAACCCACTCCGATCCGGCTACGGAGACCTGACCGTCGTGGGAAAGGAACTTGAGTAGTGATCCGATCCGAACAACATTTTCGGAAATTGTGTGATGTTTTGGACAATAATTTATGCCAAATGATAACATCGAAGATATCTTGTCAAATAAAAAAGTTGTCCGTACAAAAGCTTGATTTTGATTGGTCTGTTTAAATGGAAGCTATATGTCATACTGATCCGATTTGATCAATATGTTCGGATATTGAAATAAGATTTGGCGAATGCCATACAAGAAATTGATGTTGATCGGTCAGTTTGTATGGAAGTTATGGGCTATAGTGGGCCGATATCGGCTATTCCGACGAATATACATTTTCTTGGGGAGACAATCACATCTCAAAAACTGAAGTACTAGTCCGCATATGTATAGTCAGAAAGACAAACGGGTCTTTATTGAATCTCCGATTTATCTTTTTGGTTGTTACTAACTACTAACTAAATGTAGACTAATACCGACCTCCAAGTATCCACCGCCCGTTCAAATAATAAACAAAATTATGTATAAAAATTCCTCCCCGCTTACCCGCTTGTTGAGCTTCTCGCGTACGAATGGCTTGAAGAGCGCCCACACCAATTTAAAGATGAAAGGTTGTTTCACAAAATGCACCTCCTTCATACGCAGCGGCATAGCATCCTGTATAAAGGTGAGTAGACGTTTCGAGAAAGTGGGCGACAGAGCTTTGACCTGCTTCATTGACAGCCCGTCAAAGTCCATTATGCATACGACACCGCGCACTTGTGTTTCCGGCTCGAGTTGGGCGGCAATATGCACCATATACAACATGCGGAAAACATCATCGGACGGCACCGAATTGGGATCCCATAGTTCACCACAATTCACAATCATTACACGACGTCCATGCTGATCGCAATTCTTCAAAACATTCACAATACCGTATTGTATGAATATATCCTTGAGCTGTTCTATGAGTAGACCATGGACAAGCGCGGCATTATCTTTGCGGAAAGCGGCTGTTGTGCGCATCTGGAATGGAAATAGCATGTATTTAAATTGATTTCGGATGAAATGTTGTTCTATTGCAGATAAATGAATGTTATATAAGTTAAGTCGTGGTTCCAAAGGTTGTCGCTTTCAAAACGCATGCTTATTCTAATATTCAGTCGATAGAATGTCTAACGGAATCTCAGTTTCAGAACTGAGCTTGAAGAGCTGGGTCACATCTAAGTTCATTGTGAAGTGAAATACACTACTTGGCTGATGACATAGTTCGTTTGATCCGGAATGTAGGTCAATTTAGCTCCTTGTAGTCAATAACCTAGTTTGTAGTCTTTAACATTGGTAATTTTAAAAATCAAGCATTACTAGAATAAATTCTAATTAGATATTTGGATTCCTGGCAATCAAATTAAATTATCTGTAAGCCATTGGGAGGATGGAGTCATGTGTAGAAGTTCACGCAAATGAGGAAAGTTCTCTGATTGCCATTCACTTGAGAGTGGCCAGAAACGATTCTTTTACATATGGCTCAAACAGCTCACGACTTCCGGTCTTAGACCAAGTATCCTCTGGGTAGCCAAAGAACATCCGTTTGAAGGCAAGCTAAAGTAAAGGCGAACAGTCCCTCCACAGGGTTGTGCGCTGGGTTTCGGACCCGCCACGTAAAAACGCCCTCAATGAAAACGCGCCTATAACAGAGTATGCGGTGTCTACGCCAGTAAAGAAGAAGAAGAAACCATGGGGACGTAAGGGAACCCATTAGAGAAATCATGAAATCCATACTACATATAGATGCTAACTAGCTAGCAGCCAGCTTAACATGAAGTCACTTTGCGACTTTCAAATAACATCACATTGAGACGCGAATGTCACCTAAGCACTGTGCCTGCTTCTCTTTTATAGTACCAGCAGGCAGCCAGCTTAACATGAAGTCACTTTGCGACTTTCAAATAACATCACATTGAGACGCGAATGTCACCTAAGCACTGGCTGGGCACGGTGCCTGCTTCTCTTTTATAGTACCAGCAGGCAGCCAGCTTAACATGAAGTCACTTTATGACTTTCAAATAACATCACATTGAGACGCGAATGTCACCTAAGCACTGGCTGGGCACTGTGCCTGTTTCTCTTTTATAGAGCCAGCAGGCAGCCAGCTTAACATGAAGTCACTATGCGACTTTCAAATAACATCACATTGAGACGCGAATGTCACCTAAGCACTGGCTGGGCACTGTGCCTGTTTCTCTTTTATAGCGCCAGCAGGCAGCCAGCTTAACATGAAGTCACTATGCGACTTTCAAATAACATCACATTGAGACGCGAATGTCACCTAAGCACTGGCTGGGCACGGTGCCTGCTTTTCTTTTATAGAGCCAGCAGGCAGCCAGCTTAACATGAAGTCACTATGCGACTTTCAAATAACATCACATTGAGACGCGAATGTCACCTACGCACTGGCTGGGCACTGTGCCTGCTTTTCTTTTATAGAGCGAGCAGGCAGCCAGCTTAACATGAAGTCACTATGCGACTTTCAAATAACATCACATTGAG